>NC_090271.1:96390000-96693333 GCF_040414725.1 Anabrus simplex | reverse complement strand
AGAAGAACAATGATAAACCGACTTTCCTCCTGGCACAATAGGCATTAATATAACGGCACCGCGGAATAATAATAATAATAATAATAGTAATAATAATAATTATACCGGGCGAGTTGGCCGTGCGCGTAGAGGCGCGCGGCTGTGAGCTTGCATCCGGGAGATAGTAGGTTCGAATCCCACTATCGGCAGCCCTGAAGATGGTTTTCCGTGGTTTCCCATTTTCACACCAGGCAAATGCTGGGGCTGTACCTTAATTAAGGCCACGGCCGCTTCCTTCCAACTCCTAGGCCTTTCCTATCCCATCGTCGCCATAAGACCTATCTGTGTCGGTGCGACGTAAAGCCCCTAGCAAAAAAAAAAAATAATAATAATTATAATTGTTACGAGGTTACCCGTAGAGCAGAAAAAAGTTAAAGAAGGTGCCGGGGTGAATGGGTCTATCTACAATACCAAAATTGAATTAAAACTTTAAAAGGTTATATTTCTTTTCCAAAAACAAACTTAACAGCATATCAGGTACAAGGCAATCTTGAAACAAGAGAAGGAAAGTCCAAGATCAGTGATTTTTACAAATTCTGGGCTACAAGCCCCTAGTTTTACAATTTTACAAAGGAAATTGAATTATTTGGTGAGGGGAAGAAATCCCCTAATTCAAGGAGCACTTGCTCCCAAAATTACAATATCTAGCTTTCAAGAGGCATTCATTAATCTCACAAAAACTTAGAAAAAGAGCAAACCGGCTCTCAGTTTTCCAAGCCTACCCAAGGCAACATCAACTTACAATTTCTGGCCTATCAAGGCACAACTTACAATTGATAACAGATTATACAGGGGTATTTAGTACCCAACCTACTGGGCCTTCATGGAAAAAGAACAACGGTTAAATGAATGGCCCGAACACAAAATGAATGGAGGCGAAAACTTGCACTCCTAGATGTGAACACGTAAAACCTAAAGGGCACTAGGCAGAAGAAACAGGGGCTATTTCCAAACTACTGAGGTGACTCGTATAGGAAGTAATTTATCACATTACAGAATGAAAAACAGCTATAAACGTAGCCACCTCAAACCAAGATGAAGGGGAGCTCGAGAGGGTAATTCACTCTCTACCCCCGATTTACAGTTAAAGAGTTTACGAAGTTTTTCATTAGCCGAAAGAAGATTTACATTTTAGAAAAGTTGGTTACATAGTTAAAGATTTGGACCTTTCCCTCGGGTTAAACTGTGGATGTAGCAAGAAAGAAAGATGTTACGTGGTCATTACCTTGTCGATGTACTGCTGACTCATGGAAGAGGCCGTCCGCCTCCTGCTTTGACACACACACACTCAATAAGATGACGAACAAGTGGCCAGGAGACGTGGAAAGCCGCAGTTTATAAACCCTCAGGGAGGGTTCGAGATCTTTCACGAATAAACTAGCCACACTCTCACAATTTTATTGGTCAATTTGAAAGTTACACTCAAAATCGAAGAAGAAGAAGAAGAAGAAGAAGAAGAAGAAGAAGACTGTGTAGGGTTGGAAATTAATTACAGAAATTTGGGATTGGCTAGATTCAAACCTGGCGGAAATAAAAAGGAAATATTGCCAACCCAAAAATAAATGAACATCAATCAGAAAGAAACCTTATGAATACAAAACTTCTTTGAAATATAACTTCTTATACCTCGCACCAGGGTGCATGAACATAGTTTTGTGGTGTCCTCTGTGGAATAATGTCCAAACTTCTTGATGAATGTCAGACAAAACAAGTAGAAATTCACGCAGGTTAGGAAACTGCACAATAACAAATTTACATCATATTTCTTTGGTGACATCTTCTGAGTAAATTTCTAACTTGTATTATTGGTTCCACATTTGATTGATAGAGGAGTTACTTTTGGCGATAGTTTTGAATGCGTGGCGTTGATTTGTACCTCCCGGTACAATAATAATAATAATAATAATAATAATAATAATAATAATAATAATAATAATAATATATAATAACAATAATTTAGTCTTACATAACTTTCCAACTAAGCTTCGATATATAGTACTTTTTGTTATCTAACACTCTTATTTAATGTAAATTGACTCAAGGAATCGAAAGGAATGTCGTATGACTTGTGAATATGATAGCTATCCCGTATTATACGGTATATCAGAAGTGCTGGCATAAGCCGAGATGGTACAACGTGCACGACAGGAGATGCAAAACCGCCCCAGTTAATATGGGGTTGCAATCGAATGCTGGCTATATAATGGTGGACGTATGATGACTCATGCCATTTTCTTATAAATTACCAACGAGACTGATTACACCAGCCTGCTAATTTCTGTGTTATGAATATTGCCAAAACCAAATAAAGTGATTAACCGAATAATGCCGATTGCGCTAATTTGAGAATGTAATTAGTTTCTTTACTATCGCATAAATGTCGGCAAATTTTCGATGGCTTTTTTACAAATATATAAGGTTTTATTGAACATAATATGAACATCTGCTTTTAAACCTAATTGTGTAAAATACAACACAGACTAAATTAAACAGTCTGTTGAAATATGTGATTAAGTAACCGTACAGTTCACAAGTAACTGATATCGGCTTCATTTCACACAGATGTTCACTATTATTGTCCTTTTTTCATGTATAAAACCCAATCATAATGTGGCACACACAAGGTACAATATTTACCTACTTCTCCACAAAATCCTTTTCAAAATTTTTCAACTTTCTCTCTCGATACTAATCAACCATTAATGTATAAATGTCTTCTACTTCTATAGTAAAACTTTTTAAATATATCAGAGGCACCAAAGATATATCCTTTCCTTGTGTACAAAATTTGAGACTTATTATTATAATCCCCATCATTTACATTACTAATTAGAAGTCGCTTAGTGGAAACGTGCTTCGCGCGTTTGTGCAACTGGCTCCGTCGTCGGAGTGAGTAAATTATGTAAGAACCTAATACTCTATAGCACGTTAACAATGGCTTTCATTAAAATATAGTCCGACTCCATGGCTAAATGGTTCGCATGTTGGCCTGTGATTCATGTGATGCCGAGTTCGACTCCTAACCGGATGGAGAATTTTAACCCTCGTTGTTTAATTCCTACGGTTTGGGGGCTGGGTGAGTGTGCCATCTTCAGAATTATAATTCATTGCAGGTAGGGCCCCATTCTCACAGACGCGGAGATCGCTGATCAGGCGTCAACTCGGAAGACCTGCACCAGGCGTCTTCGAAGGCCACACGCCATTATTATCAAATAGCTTTGAACAAGACGATATTACATGGTACAATACAGTACTGCACACGTAAATATTACAGAAAGTGTTTAAAATGTCAAAATATTGTACCATTTTACACGGCAGGCTACGGTATGTGGAACTTTGTGCGGTAAAGCTATTGCTGAATGTTCTGGATATGAACCCACGATCTAGGGATCTGGAGGCCGATACTCTATTACAGGGCCCACGGAGGGAACATAGAAGACGATAAGACATCTTCTATTCTTATTTTTCTTCCGCTCTTGCCACACTTGTAGGTTCGCGGGTGCGAACAGTGTCGCACATGTGGATTTGGCCCTGTTTTACCCCTAGCCTATATGGAGTCCCCGAGCCAGAAGAATTAATCAGACGAGATTAAAATCCCTGACCCGGTCGGGCATCGAACCCGGGACCCTCTGAACCGAAGGCCTCAATGCTGACCATTCAGCCAAGGAAACGGACCGTAGAAGACGATGACACTATATCATTGTAAATGTGTACAAACAAATAAGACTCCAAAACTAGTTGCAAATAATTAATTACGAAGGAGACCCTTTAGTTGCTAAATGCTTGGAGCTGAACAGTGAAGGACGTAACATACCGAACGTAATGAAAACTTAAGTAGTTAGGTTAGGATTGGTTACGCTAATGTCTCATAATTTTCTTCACATTAAAATCCATATAACCCACATAAGGAGTGTCCTTAACCTCTCAAGACTCTAGTATGCAACAATGCACACTTACTTCTCAAATGATCACTGAACACTCAGCACATCATTTCCATAATAATAAGAGAGTTTTGTGCAGGGCTCGTGCGGTATCATCTCATTGCCCGACTACTCCTAGATATACATGGAGGAGAGTAACTTTATGAACGCAAACAAATTTCACTAGGAAGTGTCGTCTAGTCCGTTCTTTAGTAATGTAGGGAGAGTAAAATAATTTCTAGGGGTTGTAATAGGCCGCGCCCCTAATGTGTTTATAAAACTCATAGTAGAACTTTTGTCCGGGCTAGCGTGTACGTGTTACTCGCTTCAGTAAGTTTGCACTCTAACCTGTAAGTGCCTAAACGTCCGGGCTCTAGATATGAGCAATGGGAAGGGATAGCATTAAGTGAGAACAGACGGTTTCGACACGTGCGTTTACAAGATGCACTGCAGTTCCGGAGACTAAACAAGTGAGCTTTCTCTAATACTACTAATGGCGTTTGGCCTCGGAAGACCATGCGGCCAGAATTTACAGGGTGAGAGAGCATACATTTATAACGCATGCATCTATGGTACATATATATTTCATGGTTGAAAAGAAAAGTCATAACTTACAAATTAATACTCCAGTCTGATAAATACTGGCAAATTACACCGCATAATAGTGGAGTTAGGTCTGATAACAGGATGGCAATTGAAGTTCGCAGTGGGGTATTTAACTTCACTAAAGAAGAGTACGGATGGTTCTGCTGTTGGGAGTACTTCTTACATGAGAATATTATGTGGTTCAAGGCGGCTATTTCTCCAGGGTCTTCTGGGCAGTGGGAGTGGGGGTGTCTCTAAGACCTTGATCTTGTGTAGACGACTCGGATAGCATTCTTGCCTTGGACGCATTCTTATGAAAGGTGTCTGCGAGTTAGTTTCCATTTATTGAACCATTTTGCGTTAGTATGGTGGGCTGAATTTCAGCATAGTGATTTCCTCTAAACAAGTGAGTTATACGATACACAGCGATAACGGGTATGCCAAAAACTAGCAGAAGATTTTAGACAAGGAATATTTTGTTTTTGTTTTCAATCTGATTTACGTCGCACCAACACAGACAGGTCTTACGGCGACGATGGGATAGGAAAGTGCTAGGAGTGGGAAGGAAGCGACCATGGTCTTCGTTAAGGTACAGTCCCGACATTTGCCTCGTGTGAAATGGGAAACTACTGAAAACCAGCTTCAGGTCTGACACTGGGATTCGAATCCACTATATCCAGAATGCAAGCTGACAGCTACGTGACTCAAACCACGCGGCTTCTTGTTCAGTTATGAAAGAAGACAACACTACATTTTGCTGTAAAGATGTAATGGCTGATTCTTCACGATATATTGTGGCAGCAAATAACACCAAGAAAATATTAAATCAAGCCAAGAGCGACCCGTAACATTAAAGAAAAACAGATAAAAAGCAATGTCAAGATTTTTCTTTTGTAAGTCGTTCAGCATCGCACTAACACATGGCGACGCAATCATGGGAAAGGGCAAGGACTGGGAAGGAAGCGGCCGAGGCCACTGTGGTACTATACTAGACTTAACTAAAGTTTTTGTCTAACAGGTAAGGTTGGAGGGAGGAGCACTGCACGTGCCATTTCACGATGTTGCCACATTCCAGCATTCCTTTCTACATATTCTTACCCCTCGCTTCCGGCTCACTTGTTCCCTCCTTCATTCCGACAGCTGTGATCTGTTGTAGACTACCTGGCCAGGCGGTGTCGTCCCCTTTGCGATCACTCTTATACAAACAATCAGGTTCTTATCATTGACAGTGTGCCTTTGCTGGCAGGACGTAGTGTTTACAGTGCACTATGTCTTCTGGTATGGGCTAGAGCAATTTTGTTACTTTCATTGATCTGTCTCAGCTTTATCCGTAGCTTTGACAAAATGAAAGTGACTGAGGTATGAGTAATGCTAGTAATGCCATTCCTTCTGCAGCCAGTCCCTGCTATGAATGGTGTGAAAATATTGCTCATAGGGTCAGTTGGTGCATGCATTTCAGTGGGCTTGGCAGACTGATTTGTAATAGCAACTTCTGGCTCGGTGAGGAAAGCAACGGGAAACTACCTCACTCCTCATTTCCCTAGTACGCCTCTTCAGTGATGCCTAGGCCATCTATGACAGCTGATGGCGGAACTGTTGAGGATCCAACCAGCCTTCGGGCTGAGGACTAAACATACATACATCATTGACAGTGATAGGTTTGGCAACTCCCAGCAAGACGAGCTGCCCTGAAGTTTTATCTCCATGGCAACCGCAGTCGCCCTACCCTCTTTTCCATGGCAACCACACAGCCACTCCCTTTATCCCGCCTCGGCAGGCAGTAAACGGACCTCCCTCTAAGAAATGTCAGACACCAACTCTTATTATTAGCAGTATAGACATGGCATAAGGAAGGAGGACGTGCTACCACATCTTATTATTCAAGTATAGCAAGGCAATTAATACAGATTCATCGAATGTTTGAACAGAATTTCAATCATAGTATGGTTAACTACTCTTTTCAGTAGATCAGCAGTTAGCAACGTCTTCCTTGTCAACACAATCCCCACAGTAACGCTTGTTACGAAACTACGACACACATCTGGCGTTTCTTTCAGTGAATCCCATGTTCTCTGGTTCGCTACTGCGTCCCTTATCTGGTTCAAAGTATTGTGATAGCATATTCTTAGATAATATTGTCCTAGAGTAGAATTCCTTACCTGTATGGTTTACAAGATAATCTTTTAAAATACTTTCGAACTTGTTACGGTCGCATTGCTGTGATCTTGCATTCGGGTTATGTTGTGTTTGAATCCCACCGTTAGCAGCCCTGAAAAGGTTTCTCCCCACTTTTATACCAGGTTAGCTTCAGAACCATGTAAGCCACATTTTTTGACAATTTCGTTTTATGTAACAAAATTAATATTGAACCGTAGATACATCATTTTGCATAGAATCCCCGTATTTATGCTGTATACAATGGCCGTGAAGGGATTGTCAATATTTGCTTTGATTTTAAAACTCCGTAAGCCACTGACTTGCAGGGTTTCTGAGGGTAACAGTGTCTTATTGCTAGAGTGTGCTGTCAGCATCAGCTGTTGGTAGCACGAATTACACTAATCGCGTGAAGCTCATTATTTTGCGTTTGTTATAGAAGCGTTTCCGATTGTTGTGCATGGATGTCTTCTTCAAAAAGTTATAATAATGTCAGTGCCATAAGAAAAGGAATTAGAAATACGCATTTATATAAATGTAACAAAATACAAAGAGTAAGAGCGAAACAAACTTCATATGTAAGCTTCAATAACAAAGTGTAGCCACTAAATACTAATGTATCTTGCAGGTAGTTTGATATTTGACCTAATATTGGTTTGCTTACTAATGATGCATAATTTAATTGAAAATAACTTCTGCAACCGTTCTAATTTGTCTTCTGGAATATTGTATATAACTGGAGCACCATTAAACATGGAGTGAACGGGGAATTTTCCTTTACGAAGTATGTTCCATGTATCATTATTTATTAAAGTATTTATAATATTATACGTTTTCTTGTATAATTTTTGCATAATTTGCTGGTGCTGTAAATGTTTATAGCTCTTTATGCACGAATAAAGCAGATATACACATCAGTAAATCATATGACTACGAAGTTTGGTTTTTTCTTTCAGTCAATAATACAGTGTTGTTCATTTGGTTTTAAAATCCCGTAATTCACAGAGTTTAAACCAATCTATACGCAAAGTTAATAAAGAATACAACTTCATATCCTTCTTCCATGATGTCTCTCTATAAGTACGCTCATGTTCATAAAAACAGAACACCTTGAAAGACTAGAGATAGGAAGTTCATATTCACAGGACATGTTTTGCAGAAACGATTAGCATGTCAGTCACTAGGTTCATCATGTGTCCTGTTGCCTAGTAGGCACTGGGTCCTCCATGGGCACTGATAACTTGTTCCATGCGTGATGGCATCGACGCGTATAAGGCGTGAATGGCATCCTGAGGTATAGCCATCCATGCTGCATTCATCTAGTTCCAGAGTTCATCTTTGGTGGTTGGAATAGGGTGACAGCGTCGCACCCGTCATTTTACCATATCCCACACATTTTCGAGTGGCGACAAGTCCGGTGATTGGGCGGGCCAGAGCAACACTCTGACATCCTGTGACAACAAGTAGAACATGTGGTCGCGCAATGTCCGGCTGAAATATGGCGTCTGGGGTGTCTTGAAGAAAGGGTATGGCTACGGGCCGCAGGATGTCATTCACATAGGTCAAACTGGTCACAGTGCCCTGGACACGCACCAACTGTGATTTGTGGTTGTACCTAATAGCACTACACACCATAAGGCCTTGAGTTGGCGCTGTATGTCTTGTGGGAATGCAGTCAATGTGATGCCTCTCCTCCTGTCTGCGGCGAACCAAAATGCGACCATCATCTTCAAACAAACAGAACCTGGATTCGTCCGAAAACACTATCTGCTGCCAATCCTGTCACCAGTGACGTCGTTCCATTCACAATTGCAGTCTAGGGTGTTTATGCACAGAAGTGGACAACGTTCCTGTAACCCAGACCGCAATAAACGGCGACGGACTGTCACTCCTAATAGTGTACGATGTTTTACGATGTGTTACACTGTCCCACTTTTGCGCCTGAGCCGAGGAGGATGCTGATCTGTCCTGTAATGCCATTTGGATGAGGTGTCGATCTTCTCGGAGGGGGGGGGGTGTCTGGGTGTTGCGATCAGACCCATCTCTTCGTGTTATACGACCTTCTGTGAACCATTCTGTACACACCCCTTGCACTACCAACACATTTCGTTCCACACGAGCAGCAATGTCCAGGATTTATGCATCAGGTTCTCTCCTGCCAATAATGCACACTCTTTCACTCATTTGACGGTACGTTTCTCGCATGCGTCTGTGAAGCATCCTGCACGTATGCTCAAGTCACACTGATCCATTATCTTCGGTTTATGGCGACAACGAGAGCCGCGGGCACATGTTATCAGTCGGTGGTGGTGCACCGAGATATCGAAGTGGACCTCGAACGTGAGAGCCGCCATGGTTCAAATGCTAACCATTTCTTCAGAACGTACAAATGCATATGTCCTGTGAATATCAACTTCCTGTCTCTAGTCTTTCAAGGTGTTCTGGTTTTTATGAACATGCGTGAATTCATTCATGAGACGATAGAGTTTACAAATAGTTTCTAGCTTATTCACCAGTCAGTTTTTTTCTGTTTTGCCACTAGTTAACATTTTGTGACTTACGGTGTTTCAATAATAACCGATTCAATTAAGGTCACAGCCATTTCATTCCCACCCCTAATTCCTTCCCGTCCTAGCGTCGTCATAAGACGCATCTGTGTCGGTGTGACGTAAAAGAAATTATAAATCCTCTCAGATGCACCAGTGCGGCGTATAGGTGTTTCCCTAGATGAGTCCCGGACAGTCATAACCTGTGTCCATAGCAAGCTACATACAGGATGTAACAATAAGGTGAGGCCAAACTTCCAGGACATATTCCCCACATGTAGCTTTTTTGCTAGTTGCTTTACGTTCCACTGACACAGATAGGTCTTATGGCGGCGATGGGACAGGAATGGCCTAGGAATGGGAAAGAAGCGGCCGTGGCCTTAATTAAGGTACAGTCCCAGCATTTGCCTGGTGTGAAAATGGGAAAACCACGGAAAACCATCTTCAGAGCTGCCGACAGTGGGGTTCGAACCCACAATCTCCCGAAAGCGAGCTCACAGCTGCGCCCTCCTAACCGCACGGCCAACTCGCCCGGTCCCCACATGTAGAAGAAGAAAATAGGTTATACGCACATTAATCGGACAACGCTTTATTTCCATGTTAGAAGTCATTTTCTACAACTCTCACAGAAACAGAACTTACCAGCATAACACATCAAACTCTTTCTTACATGAAATATTCAAAATATCCTCCGTTAGTATTTAAACATGCATCAACGCGCCATCGCATTACATCTCGGATGGGCTGATATTAAACTTTCAAGTCGAAACTCGATCCAAAAATTGATACATATATTTCGTGAATTAGGAAGTAACCTTGATTTAAAAAAAAGCGTACAAGTCTATGTATACTCTTTCTCAGCGAACGGGAATATCCTATTCCTCCGTTCGAACAGCTGAAAAGTTACTAAAAAAGGGTGATTAAATTTATCTTTCATTATTATAAGCGGAAAAGGAAATCAAAGAGGAATTTGGAAATGGAATCGCAGTCCATAGAGAGGAAATAAAGACTCTGAGATTTGCCGATGATATTGTTATTTTATCTGAGTCTGCAGAAGATCTAGAGGAACTGCTGATTCGTATGGACAGAGTTTTGAGGAAGGAGTACAGGATGAAAATAAATAAGTCCAAAACAAGAGTAATGGAATGTAGTCGAACAAAGTCATTTGATGCAGGAAATACTAGATTAGGAAATGAAGTCTTAAAGGAAGTAGGTGAATATTGTTACTTGGGTAGTAAAAAAATTAAGGATGGCAGAAGTAAGGAGAACACAAAATGCAGACTACCATAAGCAAGGAATGCCTTTCTTAAGAAAAGAAATTTGCTCACTATGAACATTGTTATAGGAATTAGAAATATTTTTCTAATAATTAATGCTATCTGCTTTACGTCCCACTAACTACTTTTACGGTTTTTGGAGACGCCGAGGTGCCGGAATTATTTCCCGCAGGAGTTCTTTTACGTGCCAGTAAATCTACCGACACGAGGCTGACGTATTTGAACACCTTCAAATCCCACCGGCCTGAACCAGGATCGAACCTGTCAAGTTGGGGCCAGAAGGCCAGCGCCTCAACCGTCTGAGCCACTCAGCCCGGCAAATATTTTTCTAAGGGCTTCCATCTGGAGCGTGGCATTGTATGGAAGTGAAACATGGACGATAACTAGCTCGGAAAGAAAGAAAACAGAAGCTTTAGAAATGTGGTGTTATAGAAGAACACTGAAGGTGAGATGATAGATCGAATCATGAATGAAGGGATACTGAATCAAATTGGTGTGAGGAGATCGATTTGGCGAAATGTAGTGAGAAGAAAAGATAGAATGATAGGACATTTTGAGACACCTGGTACTTGTTCAGTTGGTTTCTGAGGGAAATGTAGGCGGTAATAACGGTAGGGGTAGACCAAGATATGAATACGACAAGCAGATTAGACCAGATGTAGGATGTAGTAGTTACGTAGAAATGAAAATGTTAGCACAGGGTTGGATGGCATGGAGAGCTGCATCAAGCCAGTCTATGGACTGATGACTCAGACAACAACAAGAAAAACAACAGTATTATCATTAACAATAACTTACGCCACAATCGCAGCTCCGGGCGTTTCTGACTCGCATCCACCACGATTACCAGCGAGAACCGACCGGACGTTACGCTTGGTGCGGTCCCGCGAAGGAGGAACCATCCTGTATAAAATAAAGCAAAGTTTATAGTAACATCTAAACAATACAACTGAGAGAATAAAAAAGACGAATAATTTGAACAGTAATAGTAAGACTCTAGTTTCTTAAATGGAAAGAAGATATTTCTTTTATTGTATCTGAACGACAAAGTTGATGTTAGGCATCAAGCAATTTTTGATATCGAGTTCTAGACTCATTCCTTACGTATGATGTGGGAGTGGGAGTAGGTCGGCGGTCGCAGAGCGAGCTTCGGCCTGCAAATGGCTACGGCTGGTCCGTGGTCGGACGGCTATACACTCCGATCGACCAACCGAGCAGAGGTCTACTGCTCTACCGTAGCTCTACGCTTCTGTATTCGCGAGACTGAAAGGGGCTGGTTCCCTCGTCGACAGTCATGAGAATGGTTTTCTGTGGTTTTCCATTCTCGTGCACTAAGGCCGATGCCGGGACAGTTCTTAGTAGAGGCAACCCCTTCATCTCCTCGGAGCATCTTCACCGTAACAACTGTCCTGGCCAGAGAGACGGTGTCACCGTCTAAGAGGCCCGCCTCCTCCTTCAGGGGACGAATGAAAACAATTTAGTAGTTGTAGTCGGACTACTGTTTGGTGGTGTATACGGGGATAGTCAGGGTGTTCATGTTTCGAAAGGGCTTGTTTAGTAAATGAATCCTTGAGCGCTTCGTAAACCTGCATATTAGGTACGGTACTGACATGGAATTTTATTGATGCGTCTGAGTGATACTGGCATAATAAGATAGAAATTTCAGCTGTAAAGAGTGTTATTATGTCAATGTTAACTGCTCATAGTCCCAATTTTCTTTGTTTATGAGTCTATCCAAATAAATATTTTAGCATGAAAGTATTAGACACTAAGGCACTGGACGAATAATTCATTTCTGAGAGATGAGCAACGCGACCTTCTAGATCACTAGTATCAATTACATCACATTCAGTTGGAAATGCAGCTTCATGTTATAACATATTGGAGAGCTGAACTGTTTATGGATTACCACATGAAGGTTGATAACAGCATTACAGCTTTGGAAATCGATATCCATGTTGACGAACAAAGTACATGGCTCGCAGAAGATTTTGTCGAACTTTTACCATTATCAAAAACATATACTCCTACAAGTTGAATCAGTGAAATTACAATAGTTTGAATAGTCGTTACCTGGGTATGAAGGAACTGAAATGTATTAAGACTCAGACAGTACTTCGTTCCAAGATTCTGTGATAGAAAATGCTTACGCATTTATACTTGCATAATTTCTTCATCATGTCTCACAAACATGCTTAGTCACCACTGTGGGCAGCTTAAATTAGTTCAATGAACACTGCCTACAGACGAACATCCAATCCCATCGTATCCAACTTTAAACCATAAGGTTCCTTGACAAATGTAAGCTTATCTTGAATGTTGTACAGAAGACATTGGCCATAAAGTTGCTTTATCGTTTACATGCTTCACGTTGACATTTGGTTAACGCACTGAAGTGATATGTAGGCGGAATATTTCGCTTAAAATGAAAGAAAGTGAAGCATTGAAACTTTTTGTAGCCTTCCAACTTTTTATTTCTAGTGGCTTTACGTGGCTCCTACACAGATAGGTATTATGGCGACGATAGCCATTCAACTAATTTCAACTAATTATGAGTTAAGCATCCGAATAGTCAAATACGGTGGTTACAGGAAGTTAGAGTTTACAACTTCGTTGACAGGTAAAGGTTATTCTTCGCTCTTCCCAATACGTGGTGGAATCGATATTCTTTCGAATAAATATGCTGTGCCAAAAACAATCGTTAGACAAGCACAACGCCTATTTTTGACTGTTTTGCATACTGTCATATTATAAGGCAGGTCCCGAAGTTCAACATGAATTACATGTTCCTTTGTGTTGCTGTAATAATCTGAGTCTTTCCAGGATCCTTCCCAAGATAATTTTGTAAAGCTCAATCACAAATCGATGACAATCCAGAATTTAGATCCATACGCGAGCGTTTGGAAACCTGATCATCAGCGTATGCGAAACTAGAAATTATTATATCATACTTAGAAATGTCGTTGATGAAATAGCTTATGGCTTTTAGTGCCGGGATGTGTCCGAGGACTTCGGCTCGCCAGGTGCAGGTCTTTTGATTTGACGGCCGTAGGTGACCTGCGCGTCGTGGTGAGGGTGAAATGATGATGAAGACGACACATACACCCAGTCCCCATGCCAGGGGAATTAACCAGTTATGGTTACAATTCCTGACCCTGCCGGGAATCGAACCCAGGACCCCTGTGGCCAAAGACCAGGACGCTAACCATTCAGGCATGGAGCCGGAAATGTCGTTGATGAAAGAATAGAAATTAATAACTGGCCCAGTAAAGTGCATTGAGGTATTTCTAATGCGATTACACACCATATTACTCTCTGGTACCTATTCCTGAATTAAGAATTGAATTATTTTATTATGTTATAGAATTACTACCCTTTATACCGTGCGTAATAACATTCCTTATTCAAACTTCCGGAAAATTTAATTTAATTTTCGTGTGGCTATTTCTAGCCGAGTGCAGCCCTTGTAGGCAGACCCTCCGATGAGGGTGGGCGGCATCTGCCATGTGTAGGTAACTGCGTGTTATTGTGGTGGATGATAGTGTAATGTGTGGTGTGTGAGTTGCAGGGATGTTGGGGACAGCACAAACACCCAGGCCCCGGGCCATTGGAATTAACCAATGAAGGTTAAAATCCCCGACCCGGCCGGGAATCGAACCCGGGACCCTCTGAACCGAAGGCCAGTACGCTGACCATTCAGCCAACGAGTCGGACCAAACTTCCGGAGATAACAGAATATAACAAAATCATGATTTATTAAATAACCGTAAGTCGTAAATGTTTAATTAAGGTATTTTCCAACTTGAATGAGACTGAATATATCATACAGGGTGCCTGAAAGTAATTTACGGACAATTTATGGGCATAATAAATCCAATGATGTAAGGTGCGGGAAATCCGTTATCCATTTTTTACTTAACCGTTAGTATAATCGCTCAAGATAACTGGTTCATATATATATTATGTCCTGCGTGGAAGTGCACTAAATTCGCAACAGAACGTTAGCGGTAAACTGTGTTAATGTTAACATTCAAAACTCCCAATGAAAATGCATGGGGTACACATACGTTTTCAAAATCTCTAGTAGTGAACGTAGTACAGACATGAGCGCGTGACTGAGGATCGCACGCTATCGACTGTTTAAATGTGCTGTGCAGATGGCAAGCAACACGGTAGAGTGCATTGCGTGACTCGACACATGTAGGGGAGGGGAGTGGACAAGTGGGGCTTCATAAAACAAATGCATTGTTCTCACCCGAAACTTTACTACCAGGAATTCAGTTTTGTACGCCAGTCGGTTCGGGATACCTTAGCGCATGATAAGCAGAATAAAGATGCTACATTATACGGACATGATGCTCAGATGCTGCTCTGTGATACACCGCCGTTACTAGCAAAGGTTGCACGTTTGCGAGCGACACGTCTGTATGTAACGGTAGCGCTCCGCCCAAGGTTTCCAAGCAAGAGAGCTTGGCCAGTTACACACTGCATAGGCTGACATAGAAGTTGCTCACGAGTGAACTTACATTTCTTTGTCCATTTTCAGGTGAACATTCACTAGGAGGAATTAAAATGCTCTAGAAATCGACTTCAGAACTCTATGTCCTATTGCAATTTCCGTAACTTATTTTCCGACACCCTGTATTTTAGTTTAATTAAAATCCTTTACAAGATTGGCTGAGAAGTGCATTACAAGTTCTGCCGTGCACGTTGAGAGACCCAAGGTCTGTGCTGTAGAGAGTAAGTAAGTGCAAGCACCCGAGGGACGAGCTTCTGCCATTCAATTGGAGTCTCATACACCAGGCTACTCAACTGTCTCCACACGAAAAGTGAAATGAGTGAGGTCGGGAAGCCATGCAGCAGCGGTCCATAGCAGTACAGTTTATGTAAAAGATCATTGAGAAGTAATAGTTTCTTTCTCAATTACGTACCTTAAGCAGTTTGCGACCCGAAAAGGTAATGTATGATGGCTAACATACAAGAATCGGGAAAATATCACAATCTTTCTAATAATATCTTATTTTACAACTAGCAAGATACCCTTGCTTCGCTACGGTATTATACTGAAATTTATAATTGAATGCTTATTGTTTTAGATATATAATCCGCCGGAATTCGCGATCTGACTCGTTTTCTGCGAGAAACCACCAAAATTCCCGATCTGACTCGTTTTCAATTATTGTACCGCACGTTTCCTCCCATTTTTCAATCTTCCTTTCCAGCAATCGATTTCGTACTTCCCGGGCTAGGCTCAGGTATTCCTCCTGGTCAGTTGGGTCCGTAAATCTTTGCCATCTTTTCCTTTAATCATTTTTAATATGGATAAAATCCTTCAGGAGATCCGGCGTGGTGTAATATTGGGTGCCTTGGCGGCACTGAACCCGCGGCCGAACTGCATTCTTAGTCATTTTTCCAGGACGACGGTCCGGAATATTATTATTTTTATTATTACTATTATGTGTTGCTGGAATGACTGATGACAGGGAAAACCGGAGAATCCGGAGAAAAACCTGTCCCGCCTCCGTTTTGTCCAGCACGAATGTCAAATGGAGTGACCGGGATTTGAACCACGGCACCCAGCTGTGAGAGGCCGGCGCGCTGCCGCCTGAGCAACGGAGGATACTTATAAGTACATTAATAACAGTAAAATCAATTGGATACACCTCCTTCTACACCCCACCGCCGTTAAGTTCATTTACCGCCACCCCCCCCAAAAAAATTATTAAAATAATGCTTGTTTCTTTATGTTTAAGGGAGATTCCAAACACCAATGTTCACGTCTATTACCTTCAGTTTTGAGATATAAGTATCCCCATAAAAATAATTTACTTTTTTCACTTCATTTCACAATACTCCCCCCCCCCCCCCCCCGAAGTGAATTTTCCCCTCAAAAAATACTTGTTTCTTTAATAGTGAAGGATCTTCTAAATACCAATTATCACGACTCTAACTTCTTCAGAGTTTTTGATTTATGTGTCCTCATGAAAGGAATTCAACTCCTTTACACTCCCGCCCTCCAAGATGGTTTCCCCACCAAATGCGTTTTTCTTTGTTTTTAAAGGAGATCCAAATACGAATGTTCACGTCTGTAACAACTTTATATTTATTAGATGTATGTATTCTCAAAGAATTGTGTTTCTTTACTTTTAAAGCAGATTGTAAATATCAAATTTCACGTCTGTAACATCTTCATTTTTGAGATATCAGTAGGCTAATTAAAAGAATTCAACACCATTTTCAGTCACTTTTACCCCCCCCCCCTTCCACCCGAGTGGTATTTCCGGAAACTAAAAATACACGTTTCTTTATGTTTAATAGAGATAAAAAATACCATTTTTCACTTCTGTAACATGTTAAGTTTTTTTAGATATACTGTAAAAATTCTCATTTTAAAATTTCACCCCTTTTGAGTTCCCCTTAAGAGGAGTTTCCAAAAACAAATCACCTATGTTTCTTTACATTTACAGGAGATTCCAAACACCCACTTTTTACGTCTGTAACATTTTACGTTTCCAAGATATTCTGTGGATATAGTCTTTCAAAAAATTCACCCCAATTTGTCACTCCTGTTTAACCGCCATTAATTGGATTTTCCAAAAACTAAAAAATACGTGTTTCTTTATTTTTAAAGGAGATCCCAAACACCAATTTTCAGGTCTGTAATATCTTTCGTTTCTGAGATATATGTATCCTCATTAAAGGCATTCAACCCATTTTTCACCCTTTTACACCCCTCCTATTAGGATTTACAGGAAACAAAAAATACATGTTCCTTTATTTTTAGAGGAGATTCGAACTACCAATTTTTACATCTGTAAATTTTAAAGTTCTATGTTGTAGACACACTCATTTTAAAAATTAACCCCCCTTTTCACCCTCCAATGTTTGGATTTTCCAAAAACGAAAAAAATACGTGTTTCTTTACTTTTAAAGAAGATCCAAAATACCAATTTTCAGGTCTGTAATATCTTCAGGTTCTGATATATAAGTAGCCTCATTAAAGGCGTTCAACCCATTATTAACCCTTTTACGCCCTTCCTATTGGGATTTTCCGAAAACAAAAGAATACGTGTTTCTTTATTTTTAAAGGAGATCCTAAATACCAATTTTTACATCTATAAACTTTAAAATATTTGAGATATAGATACACCCATTTTAAAAAAATCACCCCCTTTTCACCCCCCCCCCCCATTAATTGGATTTTCCACAAACAAAAATATGTGTTTCTTTATTTTTAAAGGAGATCCCAAACACCAATTTTCAGGTCTGTAATATCTTCAGGTTCTGAAATATAAGTAGACTCATGAAATGCATTCGACCCCTTTTTCACCCCTTTTCACTCCTCCTATTGCGATTTTCCGAAAACAAAAAAATACGTGTTTCTTCATTTTTAATGAAGATTCTAAATACCAATTTTTACATCTGCAAACTTTAAAAGTTTGGAGATATAGAATCACTCATTTTAAAAATCCCCCCCATTTTCACCCTCCAATTAATTTTATTTTCCAAAAACAAAACAATACGTGTTTCTTTATTTTTAAAAGAGATCAAATGTACCAATTTTCAGGTCTGTAATATCTTCAGTTTCTGAGATATAAGTACCGGTATCCTGATTAAAGGCATTCAACCCATTTTCCCCCATTTTCACCCTTTTTCACCCCTCCTATTGGGATTTTCTGAAAACAAAAAAATACGTGTTTCCTTAATTTTAAGGAAGATTCTAAATACCAATTTTTACATCTGTAAACTTTTAAAGTTTTGAGATATGGATACACTCATTTAAAAATTTCACCCCCCTTTTCACCCCCTTAGCGACGAAATATCCAAAAATCCTCTCTTAGCGAGCACCTACATCTTAATATGAATATATCCCCAAAATTTCATTTCTTTATGTCCAGTAATTTTGGCTCGGCGATGATGAATCAGTCAGTCAGTCAGGACAAGTTATTTTATATATATAGATGACAGATAAGCATGAGCACGTTGAAAAGTGCAGACTTCCACTTCGAGATTCATATCTCCTAAACGGTTTATGATATTAAGAAACGGTTTGCGCCATCAGACGCCTCATTTATCGCTCTACATGTTTGTTTCTAAACCATTTAATAGTATCTCCCATATTAAGGGGGTAAATTGAGATCAAATCTTGAATAGGGTGAAATTTGGGTGCATTTTTATCATTTTACATTACTTTTTGCCTACTTATGTATAAGCTAGAATCATGAAATTTGGTACACATATGTCCCTTAATCGTGCAAATGTGCGCACACAACGTGATGATCCTATCATTCTTATAAGTGTGTCAAACAATGAAATATACTTGTAAAAATCACCAAATTTACGAACAATCCAGAAATACGGCCAAATTTAACGTATAAGGGAGAGAGATACGACAAAATGTCACAGGACCAAAGTTGTAGATCACTCCGAATTGAAGGGACATTGTGCCATCCGTTTTGTGATACGACTTACCGTTTAGCCAAAAAATAGCTCAAAAGGAATGTCTGCACAGTCATTAAAATTGCCTATATATTTCGATATCTTTGGGGGGTAAAAAGTGAAAAATTTGAACATCTTGGAATTTTCCCGTCGGTTAGGGACCAAAAGCTATAATTTCACCAAATTTCAATTGTCTACTTCGTCTGGCAGGTTGTGCCGCCATTTTGATTTGGGGGGATAGGGGATAAAAATGAGGAAATTCTCGAAAATTTTTAAGCCCACGAAACCTATAGGTTATTGTTTTGGATATACTATACGACTGTGTTCTTATGCTGAGCCCAAAATTTGAGCCCCCCCAGCGTGCCCCCTTCAGGGAATTTTGAGAATTTCCGATTTTTCTAGGGATCCTGGGGTCATCAGTTTCCTCCGTACAAAGTTTCAAATTTCTGAGATTTCTGGAAGTGCCTCATTAATTCACGTCTTTTTTCATTTTTAAATATTTATATATACCTCGCTCCAGCCCGACTTGCTTTTATATATATAGATGACGGATAAGCATGAGCACGTTGAAAAGTGCAGACTTCCACTTCGAGATTCATATCTCCTAAACGGTTTATGATATTAAGAAACGGTTTGCGCCATCAGACGCCTCATTTATCGCTCTACATATTTGTTTCTAAACCATTTCCTCGTACCTCCCATATTAAGGGGGTAAATTGAGATCAAATTTTGAATAGGGTGAAATTTGGGTGCATTTTTAACATTTTACATTACTTTTTGGATACTTATGTATAAGCTAGAATCATGAAATTTGGTACACACATGTCCCTTAATCGTGCCAATGTGCGCACACAACGTGATGATCCTATCATTCTTATAAGTGTGTCAAACAATGAAATATACTTGTAAAAATCACCAAATTTACGAACAATCCAGAAATACGGCCAAATTTAACGTATAAGGGAGAGAGATACGACAAAATGTCACAGGACCAAAGTTGTAGATCACTCCGAATTGAAGGGACATTGTGCCATCCGTTTTGTGATACGACTTACCGTTTAGCCAAAAAATAGCTCAAAAGGAATGTCTGCACAGTCATTAAAATTGCCTATATATTTCGATATCTTTGGGGGGTAAAAAGTGAAAAATTTGAACATCTTGGAATTTTCCCGTCGGTTAGGGACCAAAAGCTATAATTTCACCAAATTTCAATTGTCTACTTCGTCCGGCAGATTGTGCCGCCATTTTGATTTGGGGGGATAGGGGATAAAAATGAGGAAATTCTCGAAAATTTTTAAGCCCACGAAACCTATAGGTTATCGTTTTGGATATACTATACGACTGTGTTCTTATGCTGAGCCCAAAATTTGAGCCCCCCCAGCGTGCCCCCTTCAGGGAATTTTGAGAATTTCCGATTTTTCTAGGGATCCTGGGGTCATCAGTTTCCTCCGTACAAAGTTTCAAATTTCTGAGATTTCTGGAAGTGCCTCATTAATTCACGTCTTTTTTCATTTTTAAATATTTATATATACATCGCTCCAGCCCGACTTGCTTTTATATATATAGATGACAGATAAGCATGAGCACGTTGAAAAGTGCAGACTTCCACTTCGAGATTCATATCTCCTAAACGGTTTATGATATTAAGAAACGGTTTGCGCCATCAGACGCCTCATTTATCGCTCTACATGTTTGTTTCCAAACCATTTAATCGTATCTCCCATATTAAGGGGGTAAATTGAGATCAAATTTTGAATAGGGTGAAATTTGGGTGCATTTTTAACATTTTACATTACTTTTTGCCTACTTATGTATAAGCTAGAATCATGAAATTTGGTACACACATGTCCCTTAATCGTGCCAATGTGCGCACACAACGTGATGATCCTATCATTCTTATAAGTGTGTCAAACAATGAAATATACTTGTAAAAATCACCAAATTTACGAACAATCCAGAAATACGGCCAAATTTAACGTATAAGGGAGAGAGATACGACAAAATGTCACAGGACCAAAGTTGTAGATCACTCCGAATTGAAGGGACATTGTGCCATCCGTTTTGTGATACGACTTACCGTTTAGCCAAAAAATAGCTCAAAAGGAATGTCTGCACAGTCATTAAAATTGCCTATATATTTCGATATCTTTGGGGGGTAAAAAGTGAAAAATTTGAACATCTTGGAATTTTCCCGTCGGTTAGGGACCAAAAGCTATAATTTCACCAAATTTCAATTGTCTACTTCGTCCGGCAGGTTGTGCCGCCATTTTGATTTGGGGGGATAGGGGATAAAAATGAGGAAATTCTCGAAAATTTTTAAGCCCACGAAACCTATAGGTTATCGTTTTGGATATACTATACGACTGTGTTCTTATGCTGAGCCCAAAATTTGAGCCCCCCCAGCGTGCCCCCTTCAGGGAATTTTGAGAATTTCCGATTTTTCTAGGGATCCTGGGGTCATCAGTTTCCTCCGTACAAAGTTTCAAATTTCTGAGATTTCTGGAAGTGCCTCATTAATTCACGTCTTTTTTCATTTTTAAATATTTATATATACATCGCTCCAGCCCGACTTGCTTTTATATATATAGATAGATGACAGATAAGCATGAGCACGTTGAAAAGTGCAGACTTCCACTTCGAGATTCATATCTCCTAAACGGTTTATGATATTAAGAAACGGTTTGCGCCATCAGACGCCTCATTTATCGCTCTACATGTTTGTTTCTAAACCATTTAATAGTATCTCCCATATTAAGGGGGTAAATTGAGATCAAATCTTGAATAGGGTGAAATTTGGGTGCATTTTTATCATTTTACATTACTTTTTGCCTACTTATGTATAAGCTAGAATCATGAAATTTGGTACACATATGTCCCTTAATCGTGCAAATGTGCGCACACAACGTGATGATCCTATCATTCTTATAAGTGTGTCAAACAATGAAATATACTTGTAAAAATCACCAAATTTACGAACAATCCAGAAATACGGCCAAATTTAACGTATAAGGGAGAGAGATACGACAAAATGTCGCAGGACCAAAGTTGTAGATCACTCCGAATTGAAGGGACATTGTGCCATCCGTTTTGTGATACGACTTACCGTTTAGCCAAAAAATAGCTCAAAAGGAATGTCTGCACAGTCATTAAAATTGCCTATATATTTCGATATCTTAGGGGGGTAAAAAGTGAAAAATTTGAACATCTTGGAATTTTCCCGTCGGTTAGGGACCAAACGCTATAATTTCACCAAATTTCAATTGTCTACTTCGTCTGGCAGGTTGTGCCGCCATTTTGATTTGGGGGGATAGGGGATAAAAATGAGGAAATTCTCGAAAATTTTTAAGCCCACGAAACCTATAGGTTATCGTTTTGGATATACTATACGACTGTGTTCTTATGCTGAGCCCAAAATTTGAGCCCCCCCAGCGTGCCCCCTTCAGGGAATTTTGAGAATTTCCGATTTTTCTAGGGATCCTGGGGTCATCAGTTTCCTCCGTACAAAGTTTCAAATTTCTGAGATTTCTGGAAGTGCCTCATTAATTCACGTCTTTTTTCATTTTTAAATATTTATATATACATCGCTCCAGCCCGACTTGCTTTTATATATATAGATGACGGATAAGCATGAGCACGTTGAAAAGTGCAGACTTCCACTTCGAGATTCATATCTCCTAAACGGTTTATGATATTAAGAAACGGTTTGCGCCATCAGACGCCTCATTTATCGCTCTACATATTTGTTTCTAAACCATTTCCTCGTACCTGCCATATTAAGGGGGTAAATTGAGATCAAATTTTGAATAGGGTGAAATTTGGGTGCATTTTTAACATTTTACATTACTTTTTGCCTACTTATGTATAAGCTAGAATCATGAAATTTGGTACACACATGTCCCTTAATCGTGCCAATGTGCGCACACAACGTGATGATCCTATCATTCTTATAAGTGTGTCAAACAATGAAATATACTTGTAAAAATCACCAAATTTACGAACAATCCAGAAATACGGCCAAATTTAACGTATAAGGGAGAGAGATACGACAAAATGTCACAGGACCAAAGTTGTAGATCACTCCGAATTGAAGGGACATTGTGCCATCCGTTTTGTGATACGACTTACCGTTTAGCCAAAAAATAGCTCAAAAGGAATGTCTGCACAGTCATTAAAATTGCCTATATATTTCGATATCTTTGGGGGGTAAAAAGTGAAAAATTTGAACATCTTGGAATTTTCCCGTCGGTTAGGGACCAAAAGCTATAATTTCACCAAATTTCAATTGTCTACTTCGTCCGGCAGGTTGTGCCGCCATTTTGATTTGGGGGGATAGGGGATAAAAATGAGGAAATTCTCGAAAATTTTTAAGCCCACGAAACCTATAGGTTATCGTTTTGGATATACTATACGACTGTGTTCTTATGCTGAGCCCAAAATTTGAGCCCCCCCAGCGTGCCCCCTTCAGGGAATTTTGAGAATTTCCGATTTTTCTAGGGATCCTGGGGTCATCAGTTACCTCCGTACAAAGTTTCAAATTTCTGAGATTTCTGGAAGTGCCTCATTAATTCACGTCTTTTTTCATTTTTAAATATTTATATATACATCGCTCCAGCCCGACTTGCTTTTATATATATAGATGACAGATAAGCATGAGCACGTTGAAAAGTGCAGACTTCCACTTCGAGATTCATATCTCCTAAACGGTTTATGATATTAAGAAACGGTTTGCGCCATCAGACGCCTCATTTATCGCTCTACATGTTTGTTTCCAAACCATTTAATCGTATCTCCCATATTAAGGGGGTAAATTGAGATCAAATTTTGAATAGGGTGAAATTTGGGTGCATTTTTAACATTTTACATTACTTTTTGCCTACTTATGTATAAGCTAGAATCATGAAATTTGGTACACACATGTCCCTTAATCGTGCCAATGTGCGCACACAACGTGATGATCCTATCATTCTTATAAGTGTGTCAAACAATGAAATATACTTGTAAAAATCACCAAATTTACGAACAATCCAGAAATACGGCCAAATTTAACGTATAAGGGAGAGAGATACGACAAAATGTCACAGGACCAAAGTTGTAGATCACTCCGAATTGAAGGGACATTGTGCCATCCGTTTTGTGATACGACTTACCGTTTAGCCAAAAAATAGCTCAAAAGGAATGTCTGCACAGTCATTAAAATTGCCTATATATTTCGATATCTTTGGGGGGTAAAAAGTGAAAAATTTGAACATCTTGGAATTTTCCCGTCGGTTAGGGACCAAAAGCTATAATTTCACCAAATTTCAATTGTCTACTTCGTCCGGCAGGTTGTGCCGCCATTTTGATTTGGGGGGATAGGGGATAAAAATGAGGAAATTCTCGAAAATTTTTAAGCCCACGAAACCTATAGGTTATCGTTTTGGATATACTATACGACTGTGTTCTTATGCTGAGCCCAAAATTTGAGCCCCCCCAGCGTGCCCCCTTCAGGGAATTTTGAGAATTTCCGATTTTTCTAGGGATCCTGGGGTCATCAGTTTCCTCCGTACAAAGTTTCAAATTTCTGAGATTTCTGGAAGTGCCTCATTAATTCACGTCTTTTTTCATTTTTAAATATTTATATATACATCGCTCCAGCCCGACTTGCTTTTATATATATAGATGACAGATAAGCATGAGCACGTTGAAAAGTGCAGACTTCCACTTCGAGATTCATATCTCCTAAACGGTTTATGATATTAAGAAACGGTTTGCGCCATCAGACGCCTCATTTATCGCTCTACATGTTTGTTTCCAAACTATTTAATCGTATCTCCCATATTAAGGGGGTAAATTGAGATCAAATTTTGAATAGGGTGAAATTTGGGTGCATTTTTAACATTTTACATTACTTTTTGCCTACTTATGTATAAGCTAGAATCATGAAATTTGGTACACACATGTCCCTTAATCGTGCCAATGTGCGCACACAACGTGATGATCCTATCATTCTTATAAGTGTGTCAAACAATGAAATATACTTGTAAAAATCACCAAATTTACGAACAATCCAGAAATACGGCCAAATTTAACGTATAAGGGAGAGAGATACGACAAAATGTCACAGGACCAAAGTTGTAGATCACTCCGAATTGAAGGGACATTGTGCCATCCGTTTTGTGATACGACTTACCGTTTAGCCAAAAAATAGCTCAAAAGGAATGTCTGCACAGTCATTAAAATTGCCTATATATTTCGATATCTTTGGGGGGTAAAAAGTGAAAAATTTGAACATCTTGGAATTTTCCCGTCGGTTAGGGACCAAAAGCTATAATTTCACCAAATTTCAATTGTCTACTTCGTCCGGCAGGTTGTGCCGCCATTTTGATTTGGGGGGATAGGGGATAAAAATGAGGAAATTCTCGAAAATTTTTAAGCCCACGAAACCTATAGGTTATCGTTTTGGATATACTATACGACTGTGTTCTTATGCTGAGCCCAAAATTTGAGCCCCCCCAGCGTGCCCCCTTCAGGGAATTTTGAGAATTTCCGATTTTTCTAGGGATCCTGGGGTCATCAGTTTCCTCCGTACAAAGTTTCAAATTTCTGAGATTTCTGGAAGTGCCTCATTAATTCACGTCTTTTTTCATTTTTAAATATTTATATATACATCGCTCCAGCCCGACTTGCTTTTATATATATAGATGACAGATAAGCATGAGCACGTTGAAAAGTGCAGACTTCCACTTCGAGATTCATATCTCCTAAACGGTTTATGATATTAAGAAACGGTTTGCGCCATCAGACGCCTCATTTATCGCTCTACATGTTTGTTTCCAAACTATTTAATCGTATCTCCCATATTAAGGGGGTAAATTGAGATCAAATTTTGAATAGGGTGAAATTTGGGTGCATTTTTAACATTTTACATTACTTTTTGCCTACTTATGTATAAGCTAGAATCATGAAATTTGGTACACACATGTCCCTTAATCGTGCCAATGTGCGCACACAACGTGATGATCCTATCATTCTTATAAGTGTGTCAAACAATGAAATATACTTGTAAAAATCACCAAATTTACGAACAATCCAGAAATACGGCCAAATTTAACGTATAAGGGAGAGAGATACGACAAAATGTCACAGGACCAAAGTTGTAGATCACTCCGAATTGAAGGGACATTGTGCCATCCGTTTTGTGATACGACTTACCGTTTAGCCAAAAAATAGCTCAAAAGGAATGTCTGCACAGTCATTAAAATTGCCTATATATTTCGATATCTTTGGGGGGTAAAAAGTGAAAAATTTGAACATCTTGGAATTTTCCCGTCGGTTAGGGACCAAAAGCTATAATTTCACCAAATTTCAATTGTCTACTTCGTCCGGCAGGTTGTGCCGCCATTTTGATTTGGGGGGATAGGGGATAAAAATGAGGAAATTCTCGAAAATTTTTAAGCCCACGAAACCTATAGGTTATCGTTTTGGATATACTATACGACTGTGTTCTTATGCTGAGCCCAAAATTTGAGCCCCCCCAGCGTGCCCCCTTCAGGGAATTTTGAGAATTTCCGATTTTTCTAGGGATCCTGGGGTCATCAGTTTCCTCCGTACAAAGTTTCAAATTTCTGAGATTTCTGGAAGTGCCTCATTAATTCACGTCTTTTTTCATTTTTAAATATTTATATATACATCGCTCCAGCCCGACTTGCTTTTATATATATAGATGACAGATAAGCATGAGCACGTTGAAAAGTGCAGACTTCCACTTCGAGATTCATATCTCCTAAACGGTTTATGATATTAAGAAACGGTTTGCGCCATCAGACGCCTCATTTATCGCTCTACATGTTTGTTTCCAAACCATTTAATCGTATCTCCCATATTAAGGGGGTAAATTGAGATCAAATTTTGAATAGGGTGAAATTTGGGTGCATTTTTAACATTTTACATTACTTTTTGCCTACTTATGTATAAGCTAGAATCATGAAATTTGGTACACACATGTCCCTTAATCGTGCCAATGTGCGCACACAACGTGATGATCCTATCATTCTTATAAGTGTGTCAAACAATGAAATATACTTGTAAAAATCACCAAATTTACGAACAATCCAGAAATACGGCCAAATTTAACGTATAAGGGAGAGAGATACGACAAAATGTCACAGGACCAAAGTTGTAGATCACTCCGAATTGAAGGGACATTGTGCCATCCGTTTTGTGATACGACTTACCGTTTAGCCAAAAAATAGCTCAAAAGGAATGTCTGCACAGTCATTAAAATTGCCTATATATTTCGATATCTTTGGGGGGTAAAAAGTGAAAAATTTGAACATCTTGGAATTTTCCCGTCGGTTAGGGACCAAAAGCTATAATTTCACCAAATTTCAATTGTCTACTTCGTCCGGCAGGTTGTGCCGCCATTTTGATTTGGGGGGATAGGGGATAAAAATGAGGAAATTCTCGAAAATTTTTAAGCCCACGAAACCTATAGGTTATCGTTTTGGATATACTATACGACTGTGTTCTTATGCTGAGCCCAAAATTTGAGCCCCCCCAGCGTGCCCCCTTCAGGGAATTTTGAGAATTTCCGATTTTTCTAGGGATCCTGGGGTCATCAGTTTCCTCCGTACAAAGTTTCAAATTTCTGAGATTTCTGGAAGTGCCTCATTAATTCACGTCTTTTTTCATTTTTAAATATTTATATATACATCGCTCCAGCCCGACTTGCTTTTATATATATAGATGACAGATAAGCATGAGCACGTTGAAAAGTGCAGACTTCCACTTCGAGATTCATATCTCCTAAACGGTTTATGATATTAAGAAACGGTTTGCGCCATCAGACGCCTCATTTATCGCTCTACATGTTTGTTTCCAAACCATTTAATCGTATCTCCCATATTAAGGGGGTAAATTGAGATCAAATTTTGAATAGGGTGAAATTTGGGTGCATTTTTAACATTTTACATTACTTTTTGCCTACTTATGTATAAGCTAGAATCATGAAATTTGGTACACACATGTCCCTTAATCGTGCCAATGTGCGCACACAACGTGATGATCCTATCATTCTTATAAGTGTGTCAAACAATGAAATATACTTGTAAAAATCACCAAATTTACGAACAATCCAGAAATACGGCCAAATTTAACGTATAAGGGAGAGAGATACGACAAAATGTCACAGGACCAAAGTTGTAGATCACTCCGAATTGAAGGGACATTGTGCCATCCGTTTTGTGATACGACTTACCGTTTAGCCAAAAAATAGCTCAAAAGGAATGTCTGCACAGTCATTAAAATTGCCTATATATTTCGATATCTTTGGGGGGTAAAAAGTGAAAAATTTGAACATCTTGGAATTTTCCCGTCGGTTAGGGACCAAAAGCTATAATTTCACCAAATTTCAATTGTCTACTTCGTCCGGCAGGTTGTGCCGCCATTTTGATTTGGGGGGATAGGGGATAAAAATGAGGAAATTCTCGAAAATTTTTAAGCCCACGAAACCTATAGGTTATCGTTTTGGATATACTATACGACTGTGTTCTTATGCTGAGCCCAAAATTTGAGCCCCCCCAGCGTGCCCCCTTCAGGGAATTTTGAGAATTTCCGATTTTTCTAGGGATCCTGGGGTCATCAGTTTCCTCCGTACAAAGTTTCAAATTTCTGAGATTTCTGGAAGTGCCTCATTAATTCACGTCTTTTTTCATTTTTAAATATTTATATATACATCGCTCCAGCCCGACTTGCTTTTATATATATAGATGACAGATAAGCATGAGCACGTTGAAAAGTGCAGACTTCCACTTCGAGATTCATATCTCCTAAACGGTTTATGATATTAAGAAACGGTTTGCGCCATCAGACGCCTCATTTATCGCTCTACATGTTTGTTTCTAAACCATTTAATAGTATCTCCCATATTAAGGGGGTAAATTGAGATCAAATCTTGAATAGGGTGAAATTTGGGTGCATTTTTATCATTTTACATTACTTTTTGCCTACTTATGTATAAGCTAGAATCATGAAATTTGGTACACATATGTCCCTTAATCGTGCAAATGTGCGCACACAACGTGATGATCCTATCATTCTTATAAGTGTGTCAAACAATGAAATATACTTGTAAAAATCACCAAATTTACGAACAATCCAGAAATACGGCCAAATTTAACGTATAAGGGAGAGAGATACGACAAAATGTCACAGGACCAAAGTTGTAGATCACTCCGAATTGAAGGGACATTGTGCCATCCGTTTTGTGATACGACTTACCGTTTAGCCAAAAAATAGCTCAAAAGGAATGTCTGCACAGTCATTAAAATTGCCTATATATTTCGATATCTTTGGGGGGTAAAAAGTGAAAAATTTGAACATCTTGGAATTTTCCCGTCGGTTAGGGACCAAAAGCTATAATTTCACCAAATTTCAATTGTCTACTTCGTCTGGCAGGTTGTGCCGCCATTTTGATTTGGGGGGATAGGGGATAAAAATGAGGAAATTCTCGAAAATTTTTAAGCCCACGAAACCTATAGGTTATTGTTTTGGATATACTATACGACTGTGTTCTTATGCTGAGCCCAAAATTTGAGCCCCCCCAGCGTGCCCCCTTCAGGGAATTTTGAGAATTTCCGATTTTTCTAGGGATCCTGGGGTCATCAGTTTCCTCCGTACAAAGTTTCAAATTTCTGAGATTTCTGGAAGTGCCTCATTAATTCACGTCTTTTTTCATTTTTAAATATTTATATATACATCGCTCCAGCCCGACTTGCTTTTATATATATAGATGACGGATAAGCATGAGCACGTTGAAAAGTGCAGACTTCCACTTCGAGATTCATATCTCCTAAACGGTTTATGATATTAAGAAACGGTTTGCGCCATCAGACGCCTCATTTATCGCTCTACATATTTGTTTCTAAACCATTTCCTCGTACCTCCCATATTAAGGGGGTAAATTGAGATCAAATTTTGAATAGGGTGAAATTTGGGTGCATTTTTAACATTTTACATTACTTTTTGGATACTTATGTATAAGCTAGAATCATGAAATTTGGTACACACATGTCCCTTAATCGTGCCAATGTGCGCACACAACGTGATGATCCTATCATTCTTATAAGTGTGTCAAACAATGAAATATACTTGTAAAAATCACCAAATTTACGAACAATCCAGAAATACGGCCAAATTTAACGTATAAGGGAGAGAGATACGACAAAATGTCACAGGACCAAAGTTGTAGATCACTCCGAATTGAAGGGACATTGTGCCATCCGTTTTGTGATACGACTTACCGTTTAGCCAAAAAATAGCTCAAAAGGAATGTCTGCACAGTCATTAAAATTGCCTATATATTTCGATATCTTTGGGGGGTAAAAAGTGAAAAATTTGAACATCTTGGAATTTTCCCGTCGGTTAGGGACCAAAAGCTATAATTTCACCAAATTTCAATTGTCTACTTCGTCCGGCAGGTTGTGCCGCCATTTTGATTTGGGGGGATAGGGGATAAAAATGAGGAAATTCTCGAAAATTTTTAAGCCCACGAAACCTATAGGTTATCGTTTTGGATATACTATACGACTGTGTTCTTATGCTGAGCCCAAAATTTGAGCCCCCCCAGCGTGCCCCCTTCAGGGAATTTTGAGAATTTCCGATTTTTCTAGGGATCCTGGGGTCATCAGTTTCCTCCGTACAAAGTTTCAAATTTCTGAGATTTCTGGAAGTGCCTCATTAATTCACGTCTTTTTTCATTTTTAAATATTTATATATACATCGCTCCAGCCCGACTTGCTTTTATATATATAGATGACAGATAAGCATGAGCACGTTGAAAAGTGCAGACTTCCACTTCGAGATTCATATCTCCTAAACGGTTTATGATATTAAGAAACGGTTTGCGCCATCAGACGCCTCATTTATCGCTCTACATGTTTGTTTCCAAACCATTTAATCGTATCTCCCATATTAAGGGGGTAAATTGAGATCAAATTTTGAATAGGGTGAAATTTGGGTGCATTTTTAACATTTTACATTACTTTTTGCCTACTTATGTATAAGCTAGAATCATGAAATTTGGTACACACATGTCCCTTAATCGTGCCAATGTGCGCACACAACGTGATGATCCTATCATTCTTATAAGTGTGTCAAACAATGAAATATACTTGTAAAAATCACCAAATTTACGAACAATCCAGAAATACGGCCAAATTTAACGTATAAGGGAGAGAGATACGACAAAATGTCACAGGACCAAAGTTGTAGATCACTCCGAATTGAAGGGACATTGTGCCATCCGTTTTGTGATACGACTTACCGTTTAGCCAAAAAATAGCTCAAAAGGAATGTCTGCACAGTCATTAAAATTGCCTATATATTTCGATATCTTTGGGGGGTAAAAAGTGAAAAATTTGAACATCTTGGAATTTTCCCGTCGGTTAGGGACCAAAAGCTATAATTTCACCAAATTTCAATTGTCTACTTCGTCCGGCAGGTTGTGCCGCCATTTTGATTTGGGGGGATAGGGGATAAAAATGAGGAAATTCTCGAAAATTTTTAAGCCCACGAAACCTATAGGTTATCGTTTTGGATATACTATACGACTGTGTTCTTATGCTGAGCCCAAAATTTGAGCCCCCCCAGCGTGCCCCCTTCAGGGAATTTTGAGAATTTCCGATTTTTCTAGGGATCCTGGGGTCATCAGTTTCCTCCGTACAAAGTTTCAAATTTCTGAGATTTCTGGAAGTGCCTCATTAATTCACGTCTTTTTTCATTTTTAAATATTTATATATACATCGCTCCAGCCCGACTTGCTTTTATATATATAGATGACAGATAAGCATGAGCACGTTGAAAAGTGCAGACTTCCACTTCGAGATTCATATCTCCTAAACGGTTTATGATATTAAGAAACGGTTTGCGCCATCAGACGCCTCATTTATCGCTCTACATGTTTGTTTCTAAACCATTTAATAGTATCTCCCATATTAAGGGGGTAAATTGAGATCAAATCTTGAATAGGGTGAAATTTGGGTGCATTTTTATCATTTTACATTACTTTTTGCCTACTTATGTATAAGCTAGAATCATGAAATTTGGTACACATATGTCCCTTAATCGTGCAAATGTGCGCACACAACGTGATGATCCTATCATTCTTATAAGTGTGTCAAACAATGAAATATACTTGTAAAAATCACCAAATTTACGAACAATCCAGAAATACGGCCAAATTTAACGTATAAGGGAGAGAGATACGACAAAATGTCGCAGGACCAAAGTTGTAGATCACTCCGAATTGAAGGGACATTGTGCCATCCGTTTTGTGATACGACTTACCGTTTAGCCAAAAAATAGCTCAAAAGGAATGTCTGCACAGTCATTAAAATTGCCTATATATTTCGATATCTTAGGGGGGTAAAAAGTGAAAAATTTGAACATCTTGGAATTTTCCCGTCGGTTAGGGACCAAACGCTATAATTTCACCAAATTTCAATTGTCTACTTCGTCTGGCAGGTTGTGCCGCCATTTTGATTTGGGGGGATAGGGGATAAAAATGAGGAAATTCTCGAAAATTTTTAAGCCCACGAAACCTATAGGTTATCGTTTTGGATATACTATACGACTGTGTTCTTATGCTGAGCCCAAAATTTGAGCCCCCCCAGCGTGCCCCCTTCAGGGAATTTTGAGAATTTCCGATTTTTCTAGGGATCCTGGGGTCATCAGTTTCCTCCGTACAAAGTTTCAAATTTCTGAGATTTCTGGAAGTGCCTCATTAATTCACGTCTTTTTTCATTTTTAAATATTTATATATACATCGCTCCAGCCCGACTTGCTTTTATATATATAGATGACGGATAAGCATGAGCACGTTGAAAAGTGCAGACTTCCACTTCGAGATTCATATCTCCTAAACGGTTTATGATATTAAGAAACGGTTTGCGCCATCAGACGCCTCATTTATCGCTCTACATGTTTGTTTCCAAACTATTTAATCGTATCTCCCATATTAAGGGGGTAAATTGAGATCAAATTTTGAATAGGGTGAAATTTGGGTGCATTTTTAACATTTTACATTACTTTTTGCCTACTTATGTATAAGCTAGAATCATGAAATTTGGTACACACATGTCCCTTAATCGTGCCAATGTGCGCACACAACGTGATGATCCTATCATTCTTATAAGTGTGTCAAACAATGAAATATACTTGTAAAAATCACCAAATTTACGAACAATCCAGAAATACGGCCAAATTTAACGTATAAGGGAGAGAGATACGACAAAATGTCACAGGACCAAAGTTGTAGATCACTCCGAATTGAAGGGACATTGTGCCATCCGTTTTGTGATACGACTTACCGTTTAGCCAAAAAATAGCTCAAAAGGAATGTCTGCACAGTCATTAAAATTGCCTATATATTTCGATATCTTTGGGGGGTAAAAAGTGAAAAATTTGAACATCTTGGAATTTTCCCGTCGGTTAGGGACCAAAAGCTATAATTTCACCAAATTTCAATTGTCTACTTCGTCCGGCAGGTTGTGCCGCCATTTTGATTTGGGGGGATAGGGGATAAAAATGAGGAAATTCTCGAAAATTTTTAAGCCCACGAAACCTATAGGTTATCGTTTTGGATATACTATACGACTGTGTTCTTATGCTGAGCCCAAAATTTGAGCCCCCCCAGCGTGCCCCCTTCAGGGAATTTTGAGAATTTCCGATTTTTCTAGGGATCCTGGGGTCATCAGTTTCCTCCGTACAAAGTTTCAAATTTCTGAGATTTCTGGAAGTGCCTCATTAATTCACGTCTTTTTTCATTTTTAAATATTTATATATACATCGCTCCAGCCCGACTTGCTTTATATATAGATGACAGATAAGCATGAGCACGTTGAAAAGTGCAGACTTCCACTTCGAGATTCATATCTCCTAAACGGTTTATGATATTAAGAAACGGTTTGCGCCATCAGACGCCTCATTTATCGCTCTACATGTTTGTTTCCAAACCATTTAATCGTATCTCCCATATTAAGGGGGTAAATTGAGATCAAATTTTGAATAGGGTGAAATTTGGGTGCATTTTTAACATTTTACATTACTTTTTGCCTACTTATGTATAAGCTAGAATCATGAAATTTGGTACACACATGTCCCTTAATCGTGCCAATGTGCGCACACAACGTGATGATCCTATCATTCTTATAAGTGTGTCAAACAATGAAATATACTTGTAAAAATCACCAAATTTACGAACAATCCAGAAATACGGCCAAATTTAACGTATAAGGGAGAGAGATACGACAAAATGTCACAGGACCAAAGTTGTAGATCACTCCGAATTGAAGGGACATTGTGCCATCCGTTTTGTGATACGACTTACCGTTTAGCCAAAAAATAGCTCAAAAGGAATGTCTGCACAGTCATTAAAATTGCCTATATATTTCGATATCTTTGGGGGGTAAAAAGTGAAAAATTTGAACATCTTGGAATTTTCCCGTCGGTTAGGGACCAAAAGCTATAATTTCACCAAATTTCAATTGTCTACTTCGTCCGGCAGGTTGTGCCGCCATTTTGATTTGGGGGGATAGGGGATAAAAATGAGGAAATTCTCGAAAATTTTTAAGCCCACGAAACCTATAGGTTATCGTTTTGGATATACTATACGACTGTGTTCTTATGCTGAGCCCAAAATTTGAGCCCCCCCAGCGTGCCCCCTTCAGGGAATTTTGAGAATTTCCGATTTTTCTAGGGATCCTGGGGTCATCAGTTTCCTCCGTACAAAGTTTCAAATTTCTGAGATTTCTGGAAGTGCCTCATTAATTCACGTCTTTTTTCATTTTTAAATATTTATATATACATCGCTCCAGCCCGACTTGCTTTTATATATATAGATGACAGATAAGCATGAGCACGTTGAAAAGTGCAGACTTCCACTTCGAGATTCATATCTCCTAAACGGTTTATGATATTAAGAAACGGTTTGCGCCATCAGACGCCTCATTTATCGCTCTACATGTTTGTTTCTAAACCATTTAATAGTATCTCCCATATTAAGGGGGTAAATTGAGATCAAATCTTGAATAGGGTGAAATTTGGGTGCATTTTTATCATTTTACATTACTTTTTGCCTACTTATGTATAAGCTAGAATCATGAAATTTGGTACACATATGTCCCTTAATCGTGCAAATGTGCGCACACAACGTGATGATCCTATCATTCTTATAAGTGTGTCAAACAATGAAATATACTTGTAAAAATCACCAAATTTACGAACAATCCAGAAATACGGCCAAATTTAACGTATAAGGGAGAGAGATACGACAAAATGTCGCAGGACCAAAGTTGTAGATCACTCCGAATTGAAGGGACATTGTGCCATCCGTTTTGTGATACGACTTACCGTTTAGCCAAAAAATAGCTCAAAAGGAATGTCTGCACAGTCATTAAAATTGCCTATATATTTCGATATCTTAGGGGGGTAAAAAGTGAAAAATTTGAACATCTTGGAATTTTCCCGTCGGTTAGGGACCAAACGCTATAATTTCACCAAATTTCAATTGTCTACTTCGTCTGGCAGGTTGTGCCGCCATTTTGATTTGGGGGGATAGGGGATAAAAATGAGGAAATTCTCGAAAATTTTTAAGCCCACGAAACCTATAGGTTATCGTTTTGGATATACTATACGACTGTGTTCTTATGCTGAGCCCAAAATTTGAGCCCCCCCAGCGTGCCCCCTTCAGGGAATTTTGAGAATTTCCGATTTTTCTAGGGATCCTGGGGTCATCAGTTTCCTCCGTACAAAGTTTCAAATTTCTGAGATTTCTGGAAGTGCCTCATTAATTCACGTCTTTTTTCATTTTTAAATATTTATATATACATCGCTCCAGCCCGACTTGCTTTTATATATATAGATGACGGATAAGCATGAGCACGTTGAAAAGTGCAGACTTCCACTTCGAGATTCATATCTCCTAAACGGTTTATGATATTAAGAAACGGTTTGCGCCATCAGACGCCTCATTTATCGCTCTACATATTTGTTTCTAAACCATTTCCTCGTACCTGCCATATTAAGGGGGTAAATTGAGATCAAATTTTGAATAGGGTGAAATTTGGGTGCATTTTTAACATTTTACATTACTTTTTGCCTACTTATGTATAAGCTAGAATCATGAAATTTGGTACACACATGTCCCTTAATCGTGCCAATGTGCGCACACAACGTGATGATCCTATCATTCTTATAAGTGTGTCAAACAATGAAATATACTTGTAAAAATCACCAAATTTACGAACAATCCAGAAATACGGCCAAATTTAACGTATAAGGGAGAGAGATACGACAAAATGTCACAGGACCAAAGTTGTAGATCACTCCGAATTGAAGGGACATTGTGCCATCCGTTTTGTGATACGACTTACCGTTTAGCCAAAAAATAGCTCAAAAGGAATGTCTGCACAGTCATTAAAATTGCCTATATATTTCGATATCTTTGGGGGGTAAAAAGTGAAAAATTTGAACATCTTGGAATTTTCCCGTCGGTTAGGGACCAAAAGCTATAATTTCACCAAATTTCAATTGTCTACTTCGTCCGGCAGGTTGTGCCGCCATTTTGATTTGGGGGGATAGGGGATAAAAATGAGGAAATTCTCGAAAATTTTTAAGCCCACGAAACCTATAGGTTATCGTTTTGGATATACTATACGACTGTGTTCTTATGCTGAGCCCAAAATTTGAGCCCCCCCAGCGTGCCCCCTTCAGGGAATTTTGAGAATTTCCGATTTTTCTAGGGATCCTGGGGTCATCAGTTTCCTCCGTACAAAGTTTCAAATTTCTGAGATTTCTGGAAGTGCCTCATTAATTCACGTCTTTTTTCATTTTTAAATATTTATATATACATCGCTCCAGCCCGACTTGCTTTTATATATATAGATGACAGATAAGCATGAGCACGTTGAAAAGTGCAGACTTCCACTTCGAGATTCATATCTCCTAAACGGTTTATGATATTAAGAAACGGTTTGCGCCATCAGACGCCTCATTTATCGCTCTACATGTTTGTTTCCAAACCATTTAATCGTATCTCCCATATTAAGGGGGTAAATTGAGATCAAATTTTGAATAGGGTGAAATTTGGGTGCATTTTTAACATTTTACATTACTTTTTGCCTACTTATGTATAAGCTAGAATCATGAAATTTGGTACACACATGTCCCTTAATCGTGCCAATGTGCGCACACAACGTGATGATCCTATCATTCTTATAAATGTGTCAAACAATGAAATATACTTGTAAAAATCACCAAATTTACGAACAATCCAGAAATACGGCCAAATTTAACGTATAAGGGAGAGAGATACGACAAAATGTCACAGGACCAAAGTTGTAGATCACTCCGAATTGAAGGGACATTGTGCCATCCGTTTTGTGATACGACTTACCGTTTAGCCAAAAAATAGCTCAAAAGGAATGTCTGCACAGTCATTAAAATTGCCTATATATTTCGATATCTTTGGGGGGTAAAAAGTGAAAAATTTGAACATCTTGGAATTTTCCCGTCGGTTAGGGACCAAAAGCTATAATTTCACCAAATTTCAATTGTCTACTTCGTCCGGCAGGTTGTGCCGCCATTTTGATTTGGGGGGATAGGGGATAAAAATGAGGAAATTCTCGAAAATTTTTAAGCCCACGAAACCTATAGGTTATCGTTTTGGATATACTATACGACTGTGTTCTTATGCTGAGCCCAAAATTTGAGCCCCCCCAGCGTGCCCCCTTCAGGGAATTTTGAGAATTTCCGATTTTTCTAGGGATCCTGGGGTCATCAGTTTCCTCCGTACAAAGTTTCAAATTTCTGAGATTTCTGGAAGTGCCTCATTAATTCACGTCTTTTTTCATTTTTAAATATTTATATATACATCGCTCCAGCCCGACTTGCTTTTATATATATAGATGACAGATAAGCATGAGCACGTTGAAAAGTGCAGACTTCCACTTCGAGATTCATATCTCCTAAACGGTTTATGATATTAAGAAACGGTTTGCGCCATCAGACGCCTCATTTATCGCTCTACATGTTTGTTTCTAAACCATTTAATAGTATCTCCCATATTAAGGGGGTAAATTGAGATCAAATCTTGAATAGGGTGAAATTTGGGTGCATTTTTAACATTTTACATTACTTTTTGCCTACTTATGTATAAGCTAGAATCATGAAATTTGGTACACATATGTCCCTTAATCGTGCAAATGTGCGCACACAACGTGATGATCCTATCATTCTTATAAGTGTGTCAAACAATGAAATATACTTGTAAAAATCACCAAATTTACGAACAATCCAGAAATACGGCCAAATTTAACGTATAAGGGAGAGAGATACGACAAAATGTCGCAGGACCAAAGTTGTAGATCACTCCGAATTGAAGGGACATTGTGCCATCCGTTTTGTGATACGACTTACCGTTTAGCCAAAAAATAGCTCAAAAGGAATGTCTGCACAGTCATTAAAATTGCCTATATATTTCGATATCTTAGGGGGGTAAAAAGTGAAAAATTTGAACATCTTGGAATTTTCCCGTCGGTTAGGGACCAAACGCTATAATTTCACCAAATTTCAATTGTCTACTTCGTCTGGCAGGTTGTGCCGCCATTTTGATTTGGGGGGATAGGGGATAAAAATGAGGAAATTCTCGAAAATTTTTAAGCCCACGAAACCTATAGGTTATCGTTTTGGATATACTATACGACTGTGTTCTTATGCTGAGCCCAAAATTTGAGCCCCCCCAGCGTGCCCCCTTCAGGGAATTTTGAGAATTTCCGATTTTTCTAGGGATCCTGGGGTCATCAGTTTCCTCCGTACAAAGTTTCAAATTTCTGAGATTTCTGGAAGTGCCTCATTAATTCACGTCTTTTTTCATTTTTAAATATTTATATATACATCGCTCCAGCCCGACTTGCTTTTATATATATAGATGACGGATAAGCATGAGCACGTTGAAAAGTGCAGACTTCCACTTCGAGATTCATATCTCCTAAACGGTTTATGATATTAAGAAACGGTTTGCGCCATCAGACGCCTCATTTATCGCTCTACATGTTTGTTTCCAAACTATTTAATCGTATCTCCCATATTAAGGGGGTAAATTGAGATCAAATTTTGAATAGGGTGAAATTTGGGTGCATTTTTAACATTTTACATTACTTTTTGCCTACTTATGTATAAGCTAGAATCATGAAATTTGGTACACACATGTCCCTTAATCGTGCCAATGTGCGCACACAACGTGATGATCCTATCATTCTTATAAGTGTGTCAAACAATGAAATATACTTGTAAAAATCACCAAATTTACGAACAATCCAGAAATACGGCCAAATTTAACGTATAAGGGAGAGAGATACGACAAAATGTCACAGGACCAAAGTTGTAGATCACTCCGAATTGAAGGGACATTGTGCCATCCGTTTTGTGATACGACTTACCGTTTAGCCAAAAAATAGCTCAAAAGGAATGTCTGCACAGTCATTAAAATTGCCTATATATTTCGATATCTTTGGGGTGTAAAAAGTGAAAAATTTGAACATCTTGGAATTTTCCCGTCGGTTAGGGACCAAAAGCTATAATTTCACCAAATTTCAATTGTCTACTTCGTCCGGCAGGTTGTGCCGCCATTTTGATTTGGGGGGATAGGGGATAAAAATGAGGAAATTCTCGAAAATTTTTAAGCCCACGAAACCTATAGGTTATCGTTTTGGATATACTATACGACTGTGTTCTTATGCTGAGCCCAAAATTTGAGCCCCCCCAGCGTGCCCCCTTCAGGGAATTTTGAGAATTTCCGATTTTTCTAGGGATCCTGGGGTCATCAGTTTCCTCCGTACAAAGTTTCAAATTTCTGAGATTTCTGGAAGTGCCTCATTAATTCACGTCTTTTTTCATTTTTAAATATTTATATATACATCGCTCCAGCCCGACTTGCTTTATATATAGATGACAGATAAGCATGAGCACGTTGAAAAGTGCAGACTTCCACTTCGAGATTCATATCTCCTAAACGGTTTATGATATTAAGAAACGGTTTGCGCCATCAGACGCCTCATTTATCGCTCTACATGTTTGTTTCCAAACCATTTAATCGTATCTCCCATATTAAGGGGGTAAATTGAGATCAAATTTTGAATAGGGTGAAATTTGGGTGCATTTTTAACATTTTACATTACTTTTTGCCTACTTATGTATAAGCTAGAATCATGAAATTTGGTACACACATGTCCCTTAATCGTGCCAATGTGCGCACACAACGTGATGATCCTATCATTCTTATAAGTGTGTCAAACAATGAAATATACTTGTAAAAATCACCAAATTTACGAACAATCCAGAAATACGGCCAAATTTAACGTATAAGGGAGAGAGATACGACAAAATGTCACAGGACCAAAGTTGTAGATCACTCCGAATTGAAGGGACATTGTGCCATCCGTTTTGTGATACGACTTACCGTTTAGCCAAAAAATAGCTCAAAAGGAATGTCTGCACAGTCATTAAAATTGCCTATATATTTCGATATCTTTGGGGGGTAAAAAGTGAAAAATTTGAACATCTTGGAATTTTCCCGTCGGTTAGGGACCAAAAGCTATAATTTCACCAAATTTCAATTGTCTACTTCGTCCGGCAGGTTGTGCCGCCATTTTGATTTGGGGGGATAGGGGATAAAAATGAGGAAATTCTCGAAAATTTTTAAGCCCACGAAACCTATAGGTTATCGTTTTGGATATACTATACGACTGTGTTCTTATGCTGAGCCCAAAATTTGAGCCCCCCCAGCGTGCCCCCTTCAGGGAATTTTGAGAATTTCCGATTTTTCTAGGGATCCTGGGGTCATCAGTTTCCTCCGTACAAAGTTTCAAATTTCTGAGATTTCTGGAAGTGCCTCATTAATTCACGTCTTTTTTCATTTTTAAATATTTATATATACATCGCTCCAGCCCGACTTGCTTTATATATAGATGACAGATAAGCATGAGCACGTTGAAAAGTGCAGACTTCCACTTCGAGATTCATATCTCCTAAACGGTTTATGATATTAAGAAACGGTTTGCGCCATCAGACGCCTCATTTATCGCTCTACATGTTTGTTTCCAAACCATTTAATCGTATCTCCCATATTAAGGGGGTAAATTGAGATCAAATTTTGAATAGGGTGAAATTTGGGTGCATTTTTAACATTTTACATTACTTTTTGCCTACTTATGTATAAGCTAGAATCATGAAATTTGGTACACACATGTCCCTTAATCGTGCCAATGTGCGCACACAACGTGATGATCCTATCATTCTTATAAGTGTGTCAAACAATGAAATATACTTGTAAAAATCACCAAATTTACGAACAATCCAGAAATACGGCCAAATTTAACGTATAAGGGAGAGAGATACGACAAAATGTCACAGGACCAAAGTTGTAGATCACTCCGAATTGAAGGGACATTGTGCCATCCGTTTTGTGATACGACTTACCGTTTAGCCAAAAAATAGCTCAAAAGGAATGTCTGCACAGTCATTAAAATTGCCTATATATTTCGATATCTTTGGGGGGTAAAAAGTGAAAAATTTGAACATCTTGGAATTTTCCCGTCGGTTAGGGACCAAAAGCTATAATTTCACCAAATTTCAATTGTCTACTTCGTCCGGCAGGTTGTGCCGCCATTTTGATTTGGGGGGATAGGGGATAAAAATGAGGAAATTCTCGAAAATTTTTAAGCCCACGAAACCTATAGGTTATCGTTTTGGATATACTATACGACTGTGTTCTTATGCTGAGCCCAAAATTTGAGCCCCCCCAGCGTGCCCCCTTCAGGGAATTTTGAGAATTTCCGATTTTTCTAGGGATCCTGGGGTCATCAGTTTCCTCCGTACAAAGTTTCAAATTTCTGAGATTTCTGGAAGTGCCTCATTAATTCACGTCTTTTTTCATTTTTAAATATTTATATATACATCGCTCCAGCCCGACTTGCTTTTATATATATAAATGACAGATAAGCATGAGCACGTTGAAAAGTGCAGACTTCCACTTCGAGATTCATATCTCCTAAACGGTTTATGATATTAAGAAACGGTTTGCGCCATCAGACGCCTCATTTATCGCTCTACATGTTTGTTTCTAAACCATTTAATAGTATCTCCCATATTAAGGGGGTAAATTGAGATCAAATCTTGAATAGGGTGAAATTTGGGTGCATTTTTATCATTTTACATTACTTTTTGCCTACTTATGTATAAGCTAGAATCATGAAATTTGGTACACATATGTCCCTTAATCGTGCAAATGTGCGCACACAACGTGATGATCCTATCATTCTTATAAGTGTGTCAAACAATGAAATATACTTGTAAAAATCACCAAATTTACGAACAATCCAGAAATACGGCCAAATTTAACGTATAAGGGAGAGAGATACGACAAAATGTCGCAGGACCAAAGTTGTAGATCACTCCGAATTGAAGGGACATTGTGCCATCCGTTTTGTGATACGACTTACCGTTTAGCCAAAAAATAGCTCAAAAGGAATGTCTGCACAGTCATTAAAATTGCCTATATATTTCGATATCTTAGGGGGGTAAAAAGTGAAAAATTTGAACATCTTGGAATTTTCCCGTCGGTTAGGGACCAAACGCTATAATTTCACCAAATTTCAATTGTCTACTTCGTCTGGCAGGTTGTGCCGCCATTTTGATTTGGGGGGATAGGGGATAAAAATGAGGAAATTCTCGAAAATTTTTAAGCCCACGAAACCTATAGGTTATCGTTTTGGATATACTATACGACTGTGTTCTTATGCTGAGCCCAAAATTTGAGCCCCCCCAGCGTGCCCCCTTCAGGGAATTTTGAGAATTTCCGATTTTTCTAGGGATCCTGGGGTCATCAGTTTCCTCCGTACAAAGTTTCAAATTTCTGAGATTTCTGGAAGTGCCTCATTAATTCACGTCTTTTTTCATTTTTAAATATTTATATATACATCGCTCCAGCCCGACTTGCTTTTATATATATAGATGACGGATAAGCATGAGCACGTTGAAAAGTGCAGACTTCCACTTCGAGATTCATATCTCCTAAACGGTTTATGATATTAAGAAACGGTTTGCGCCATCAGACGCCTCATTTATCGCTCTACATATTTGTTTCTAAACCATTTCCTCGTACCTGCCATATTAAGGGGGTAAATTGAGATCAAATTTTGAATAGGGTGAAATTTGGGTGCATTTTTAACATTTTACATTACTTTTTGCCTACTTATGTATAAGCTAGAATCATGAAATTTGGTACACACATGTCCCTTAATCGTGCCAATGTGCGCACACAACGTGATGATCCTATCATTCTTATAAGTGTGTCAAACAATGAAATATACTTGTAAAAATCACCAAATTTACGAACAATCCAGAAATACGGCCAAATTTAACGTATAAGGGAGAGAGATACGACAAAATGTCACAGGACCAAAGTTGTAGATCACTCCGAATTGAAGGGACATTGTGCCATCCGTTTTGTGATACGACTTACCGTTTAGCCAAAAAATAGCTCAAAAGGAATGTCTGCACAGTCATTAAAATTGCCTATATATTTCGATATCTTTGGGGGGTAAAAAGTGAAAAATTTGAACATCTTGGAATTTTCCCGTCGGTTAGGGACCAAAAGCTATAATTTCACCAAATTTCAATTGTCTACTTCGTCCGGCAGGTTGTGCCGCCATTTTGATTTGGGGGGATAGGGGATAAAAATGAGGAAATTCTCGAAAATTTTTAAGCCCACGAAACCTATAGGTTATCGTTTTGGATATACTATACGACTGTGTTCTTATGCTGAGCCCAAAATTTGAGCCCCCCCAGCGTGCCCCCTTCAGGGAATTTTGAGAATTTCCGATTTTTCTAGGGATCCTGGGGTCATCAGTTTCCTCCGTACAAAGTTTCAAATTTCTGAGATTTCTGGAAGTGCCTCATTAATTCACGTCTTTTTTCATTTTTAAATATTTATATATACATCGCTCCAGCCCGACTTGCTTTTATATATATAGATGACAGATAAGCATGAGCACGTTGAAAAGTGCAGACTTCCACTTCGAGATTCATATCTCCTAAACGGTTTATGATATTAAGAAACGGTTTGCGCCATCAGACGCCTCATTTATCGCTCTACATGTTTGTTTCCAAACCATTTAATCGTATCTCCCATATTAAGGGGGTAGATTGAGATCAAATTTTGAATAGGGTGAAATTTGGGTGCATTTTTAACATTTTACATTACTTTTTGCCTACTTATGTATAAGCTAGAATCATGAAATTTGGTACACACATGTCCCTTAATCGTGCCAATGTGCGCACACAACGTGATGATCCTATCATTCTTATAAATGTGTCAAACAATGAAATATACTTGTAAAAATCACCAAATTTACGAACAATCCAGAAATACGGCCAAATTTAACGTATAAGGGAGAGAGATACGACAAAATGTCACAGGACCAAAGTTGTAGATCACTCCGAATTGAAGGGACATTGTGCCATCCGTTTTGTGATACGACTTACCGTTTAGCCAAAAAATAGCTCAAAAGGAATGTCTGCACAGTCATTAAAATTGCCTATATATTTCGATATCTTTGGGGGGTAAAAAGTGAAAAATTTGAACATCTTGGAATTTTCCCGTCGGTTAGGGACCAAAAGCTATAATTTCACCAAATTTCAATTGTCTACTTCGTCCGGCAGGTTGTGCCGCCATTTTGATTTGGGGGGATAGGGGATAAAAATGAGGAAATTCTCGAAAATTTTTAAGCCCACGAAACCTATAGGTTATCGTTTTGGATATACTATACGACTGTGTTCTTATGCTGAGCCCAAAATTTGAGCCCCCCCAGCGTGCCCCCTTCAGGGAATTTTGAGAATTTCCGATTTTTCTAGGGATCCTGGGGTCATCAGTTTCCTCCGTACAAAGTTTCAAATTTCTGAGATTTCTGGAAGTGCCTCATTAATTCACGTCTTTTTTCATTTTTAAATATTTATATATACATCGCTCCAGCCCGACTTGCTTTTATATATATAGATGACAGATAAGCATGAGCACGTTGAAAAGTGCAGACTTCCACTTCGAGATTCATATCTCCTAAACGGTTTATGATATTAAGAAACGGTTTGCGCCATCAGACGCCTCATTTATCGCTCTACATGTTTGTTTCCAAACCATTTAATCGTATCTCCCATATTAAGGGGGTAAATTGAGATCAAATTTTGAATAGGGTGAAATTTGGGTGCATTTTTAACATTTTACATTACTTTTTGCCTACTTATGTATAAGCTAGAATCATGAAATTTGGTACACACATGTCCCTTAATCGTGCCAATGTGCGCACACAACGTGATGATCCTATCATTCTTATAAGTGTGTCAAACAATGAAATATACTTGTAAAAATCACCAAATTTACGAACAATCCAGAAATACGGCCAAATTTAACGTATAAGGGAGAGAGATACGACAAAATGTCACAGGACCAAAGTTGTAGATCACTCCGAATTGAAGGGACATTGTGCCATCCGTTTTGTGATACGACTTACCGTTTAGCCAAAAAATAGCTCAAAAGGAATGTCTGCACAGTCATTAAAATTGCCTATATATTTCGATATCTTTGGGGGGTAAAAAGTGAAAAATTTGAACATCTTGGAATTTTCCCGTCGGTTAGGGACCAAAAGCTATAATTTCACCAAATTTCAATTGTCTACTTCGTCCGGCAGGTTGTGCCGCCATTTTGATTTGGGGGGATAGGGGATAAAAATGAGGAAATTCTCGAAAATTTTTAAGCCCACGAAACCTATAGGTTATCGTTTTGGATATACTATACGACTGTGTTCTTATGCTGAGCCCAAAATTTGAGCCCCCCCAGCGTGCCCCCTTCAGGGAATTTTGAGAATTTCCGATTTTTCTAGGGATCCTGGGGTCATCAGTTTCCTCCGTACAAAGTTTCAAATTTCTGAGATTTCTGGAAGTGCCTCATTAATTCACGTCTTTTTTCATTTTTAAATATTTATATATACATCGCTCCAGCCCGACTTGCTTTTATATATATAGATTAGCTGATACCATATGCTGTCACTGAGCAGTTACACTAGTAACATTATACAGGGTACAATTAAGTGTTAATATTGCTCCAACCGATTTCTTCCCATTGCAGAGGTGACAATGACTGTCTTAACGCCTTCACTAGCTTCCCAGCACGTCCTCTTTGAATGCAAAGGGTTTTATCCACTTAGAATCAAAATAGCACTGAATCATTGGAGTTCAGGCACCCTTATTTCAGGGTTGGTTTGATATTGGTACGCTTACTCTCTTCAGCAAGGTATTCTGGTGTTTTACCATCAAAAACAATTCAAATAAATCAACACAGGACATATTTTAAAAGGTTGTGCAGTCAGGAGCAGGGAAGGAAATATCAACATGCTCAAAGTCACCATCAAAAGAGCTGGGTTAGCTAATCTTTCTAGAATCCGCTTATGAGTTTCTATTTCAGGTTGTTCTTCTTCTTTTCTTCATTTTTCTCCATAAGATGCATGGAAAAGCAAGAAGGTACCAGAGAAAATTTTAGAGGGTTCATAATCTCCTGCAATACGTTCGTTGTTTGCTAAGCATATTTCGCCGGACTGAATGGCTCAGACGGTTGAGGCGCTGGCCTTCTGACCCCAACTTGGCAGGTTTGATCCCGGCTCAGTCCGGTGGTACTTGAAGGTCCTCAAATACGTCAGCCTCGTGACGGTAGATTTATTGGCACGTAAAAGCACTCCTGTGGGACAAAATTCCAGCACCTTGGCGTCTCCGAAAACAGTAAAATTAGTTAGTGGGACGTGAAGCAAATAACATTATTATTAAGAATATTTCAACTGCAGCACGCAACTGGCATCCAGGTGGATTATAAACCATTCCTCCCTGATCTTTGTTGGCTGAATCTTCATCTGTGCCAACATTACCACCCGGTGGTTCAATAAATATATCCTCAGCCTGATGTCCCAACTCATCGTCTGCTCCTATATATCCATTACTTCTGGTAAGGTCAGTCCACCCCTAGAATAACAAAAGATAAATAAACAAACAAATATGTATCCAAGTACATTTATTTCATTGTAATCTTTGAGTCCGGTTCCTTGCCTGAATAGTCAGCGTTGAGTCCTTCGGTTCAGAGTGTCCCGAGTTCGAATCCCGGCCGGGTAGGAGGCTTCAATCACGTGGGATTAATTTTTACGGCTCGGGGATTGTTTTTTTATGTTTGTACGAACATTGTCCTCTTCACATTAAATTTACATGCTACAGTTGTTTAACAAAATAGATTTCTTTGGTATTTTTTAATTAACCCTCGAAGTTAGAGTACTGAATTTTGTTATGTCCCGTAATGTGCGTAAAGTGGTCCGCCTCTGTGGTGTAGTGGTTAGTGTGATTAGCTGCCACCCCAGGAGGCCCGGGTTTGATCCCCGGCTCTGCCACAAAATTTGAAAAGTGGTGCGAGGCCTGGGACAGGGTCCACTCAGCCTCCGGGGGTCAACTGTGTAGAGAGGTGTTCGATTCCCTCCTCATCATCCCTTGAAGTGATTTTGCGTGGTTTCCCACTTCTCCTCCAGGCAAATTCCGGGATGGTACCTAACTTGAGGCCACGGCAGCTTCCTTCCCTCTTCCTTGTCTATCCCTTCCAATCTTCCAATCCCCCACACAAGACCCATGTTAAACATAACAGATGAGGCCGCCTGGGCAAGTTACTGGTCAACCTTCCCAGTTGTATCCCCCGACCCAAAGTCTCACGCTCCAGGACAATGCCCTTGAGGCAAAAGAGGTGCGATCCCTCGCCGAGTCCGAGGGAAAACCCAACCCTGGACGGTAAGAAAGAAATATGCGTAAAGTTTTGAAATTAATTTTCTAATTTTGAGTGTAGTGTTTCGTTAAGAAGATTTATCAAAAGACGCCAGCAACTCCATGATCCATAAATTGATAAGTATTCCTCTAGGAAAAAAATTCAGATAGGGAAAACTGTTTTTTTGCTAGTTGCTTTACGTCGCACCGACACAGATATGTCTTATGGCGACGATGGGACAGGAAAGGGCTAGGAGTGGGAAGGAAGCGGCCGTGGCCTTAATTAAGGTACAGCCCCAATATTTGCCTGATGTGAAAATGGGAAACCACGAAAAACCATTTTCAGGGCTGCCGACAGTGAGGTTCGAACCTGCTATCTCCCGAATACTGGATACTGCCCGCACTTAAGCGACTAGGGAAAACTTTAATCAATGTCTAATTTACTTAGCATGTGCAAGAGCTGCTCACTTATAAAGTGGTCATTTCACGGGTTTAGTCACGGCACTCGGTAATCCCTAGTCACGGCTACTCTCCATGTCGCCTTGAACTTTCGGAAACAATGTGAGCTTTTTTAGTATAGTTTTATAGGTCAAATGAATCAACATGCTGAAGTCGAATATTTAAATACTGAAGAACGTTCAGTATGTCATGATCAAACCGGAGTTTTAATACGACCATTCCGGAATAACGTGGAAAGAAAAAGATCATCGGAGCGACCGAACTATGTAAAGAACACCAACAAAAATTCTCCTCGGTGAATCAGATAATGTATGACCTCAATTACAGTCTTGCCCTTGCTCTCCCGAGTTTCGTCCGAAATGGAAATATTACTCCACTTTTACAATTTATAACATTGTTACTAGCGGATAATGTCAAGTATTTAGGAAGTATCTACTCCCATCGTGTTATGATAGTATCATCATCATATTCTAAAAGTTGAGCCTTGCCACCGCAGCCACAGATGTCTATCTTGAGCCAGTTTTTTCAAGTCAGCGTAGGTCTTGCAATTCATCGTCAGAAGCAGATTCTTGAAATATGACTCTCTCTTCTTCTTTTCCCTACATTCTTCCTTGAGTGATGTTCAAAGAAACTCCTCCTGCTTCAGAATGGGACCAATACATTTTATTTTCCGTTTTTCAATTTCAGTTACCAGACTCCATTTTCCTCCTATCTATCTAAGGACTTCGGCATTGCTCTTAATTTCAGTCCAACATATCCCTTGCATTCTTCTCCAGATCCACATTTCAATTGCCTCTAGTCTTTTCTGCTCTCCTACTGTCCAACATTTGCCACCGTACAGAAGAACGCTCCATACAAAGGTTTCTGCAGAGGCCTTCCGAGTTTGAGTATCTATATATTTGTTAGCCAGCATATGCCTTTTATCTTTGCCATTGCTACCCTTTTGGTGACTTCTGATATGCTCCGATTATCACTCGTGATTAGGGTTCCTAGGTATAAAAACTCTTTCTCTTATTCAGTTTTATCAGGGCAAATTTTGATGTGTTTTATACCTGTTTTCTTGGATGTACATATTGCCATGGTTTTTGTTTTCCTTGCATTAACTTCGAGGATCTATTTGCCAAAAGGTTTTGCTAGTATGTTGATCATTCTCTGCTTGCTTTTGCCTGTTTCTTCTAGTCTGGCAATATTATCAGCATATCTTATAGAATGCACATGTTTACAATTAATTTTTCCGAGCTGTTTTCTCTTTCATGACTGTGATAGCTTCTTCGATGAATATATTGAAGACATAAGTAGAGATTGAACATCCTTGCCTAACTCCTCTTTTTATTTTGGTATTTCTCGTTGTCCAATTGATTTAAAAATCAGTGTTCTGCACTCTGTATAAATTTAGTGTGAATCATCTATCCTTCCAATAAATTCCTGCTTTTTTTCACGGTAAGGAAAAGCTGCTTCAGTCGACTCGGTAAAATGTTTTCTATAAGTCGATGAAGGTCACGTATGCTTTCCTATTCTTCTCAACTTTTCTCTCCAGAATTAAAAGTAAAGCCAGAATTGCTTCCCTAGTATCCCTCCCTGATCCAAATCTAAACTGGTCATTATCGATATAATGTTCTAAATTTCCTTTAATTCTATTTTGTATGATGTTGATAGCACACTGGGTGTAAGTGAATTAAGGTGTAACAAAGCTAATACAGTCAACGTGCAGTTACGATGAACGGTTTTTAGTAAGATATATGTCACCACTCTGTTTTCATACTGACTTTAATAGATTTTGATATACGAAAGTGAAAGCAAGGTGGACTCAGGTCATTCGTAAGTTGAAAATAACAGACATGAAAGATGCGACAATGATCGCCGATGTAGGCAGGAAGGTAATCGGGATTGGGAGAAATAGGGTAAGTTAGAAATAAATACGATGTATACGCATAAAGCAGCTTCGATGATGGGGTCGTGTGAGGTGAAGGATGGAGGGCAGATTACTTAAGAGAATAATATACTCGGCTAAGGAGAGAAAGAAAAAGAGCTGGGGATGATTATTCTCAACTTTCAATAATTTAGTAATAAGAGGTGTGAAACTAAATGAGGCCACACAGCAAGTAGAGGATTCCGGAGTTGCTAAGTTAATTCACAGAGGCTTGCAGACTAAACACTCAATCCATAATAACGTATGTATACATGTATGTATGTAAATTCAGAGTTTTTCAGTGATGATAATACATATTTTCAGGGATGCTGGATAAGGGTATATGTAACACTTTGAAATACAGGACTCCTATCTGCAGGCGGTTGAGACGCACCTTATACGCAAAGGCCGTTTACCGTAGGTTACAGGTTCGTCAACGCATGTGAGTTCAACGTGGTGAGTCTCCAGCCAATTTTTCACGCTCCGCGTGTGAACACCTTAATTAGATTTTTCCTGACAAGTAGATAATAAGAGGAGATGCTATCGCATGGCCGGCTCATTCACCTGATTTGGACCCACCTGATTTCTTCCTGTAGACTCAAATGAAAAAGATTGTATACGAGACACCTGTAGAGACTGAAGAGGAACTGCTAGTAAGAACACTTTCGCCCTATGACGTCGTTAAAACGGCGCCACAGTTGTTCTACTACAAACGCTAGAACTTACTGCGACCTTGTCTTGCTTACATCGAAGCTGCGGTCACCATTTTGAACAGCTATTGTAAATGCCTTCGTAGAGTGTGTATGTAGTGCAAGTAAATAATAATATATTACGTCTCCAGAAAAGGTAAAGACGGGTAAGGTTTAGTACCCCGCGTTGGGAGGTATCCGAAAAAAAATTGGTACAGTGAATGCCTGCCTCATATTGATACTTGTGTCTTATTTATTTGCTTATTTATCTAATTTATTTGTTGTATGTTGATTTATTTATTCGAATCGGAATCATATTACATATATATAAAATACATTGATTTTTGACTAGAAATATATATCCCTCCGATAAATGTATTATACGTTATACCGGGCGAAACCCCTGAAACTGGCACAAGATACTTCTGGAACGAGATCTGTAATAAATTAAGTACCGTACTGTTTTTACATATTATACGTACAGAGAGAAGCTGACAAATGTAGTCCATGCAGACGTCTTACAATGGCGAGAATGTGGTTTTTATCACTGACTTGGTGGGAGACCCATGACAAACGAATTTCAGGCATCCGTCTCGACTTCAGAATCTGTCAGCTCCGTTAGCTCGATTCATTTTCATGGTCTGCTAATTCACGCTTGCAAGTCAGCTACACGTACAGAACAATTCGATTGCAAAATTACGGCAGTGTATTCCTGCCCTAAGATAAATATGCACATGGGTTGAGTCAAAACGTCGGTCACAGATTACATCGCGTGGATTTTGGATTAACCCTGGAGTGGTCGCATGGGTTTGGTCAATATTAGTGGTCGCACCGGGTCTTTCAGACCCATTTTTCTCAGTGTTTTACTAGTAGATTTTTATACTTTATTTTTAATTACAGTATTATAGGACATTGTTTAGTTTATTTTAATGCAGTTTACATGGCTATAATATTTAACGATCATGTTTCTAAAAAGTGTATTTTTATAATTACACTGAAAAACTGATGGTTTTCTGTTAACTTGTGAAAGGTAAAACATGGTAAGAGTAAAATGTAATTTAAATAATTTTCCTCACTTTTTCCTGCATTTACATGCACAAAGAATCATTTTCATCTATTTTCTACACAGTCTTAATAAAACATATTTTTGAGAATTTCACACTTGAATTATTGGCACAAAAATATGGATTTTTTAAGTATGTGCGAATTATGTGTCATAAATCATATAATCAAAATCAAATTAATTTTAGAAACATATCCAAGTACAGGGAAACATCACTTTAATGAATTTCTATGCACATTCTGCAGCCTTGTTGTCCATATTCTCCGCAAATGAAATTTTGGCACTTCGGGCAGATGAAGGATGTCTTCCTGTCTTTATTTGTTGTGCAGAAATGGCATCTCTTTATTTTCCTGGGAACTTCTGTGGCAGGTGCTTGCACATGGTAGTTATACCCAAAATTAGCTTCATCCATTGTTACACAGAAGAAAATGTGTACTAAACCAACAATGCCAAGTTTGACAACAAAGATTAACGTTAACAGTCGCACCGGGTCTGCGAGACCCTGAACAGCCTGTACGCTCAAAATTTCCAAGCCAACTGAGAGCGAACTACTGTGTTCGGTTGAAGGTCGGGAGGCAAGAAGCTACCAGGGAGGCGGAAGCGTTCGGTGCATTCCAACAACCTGAACACCAATAATTATGTCCACCCGGGTCTCGTAGACCCATCGCGACCACTCCAGGGTTAATGTTTAGAGAGATATCTTTTACAAGTTGCTTTACGTCGCACGACACAGATAGCTGTTTTGGCGACGATGGGACAGGATAGGGCTAGGAGTGGAAAGGAAGCGACCATGGCCGAAAAGAAAGTAGAGCTCCAACAGTTGCCTAGTGTGAAAATGTGAAACCACGAAAACCGTCTTCAGGGCTGTCGACAGTGGGGTTCGAGCTCACTATCTGCCGAGTGCAAGCTGACAGCTATATGTGATCCAAACCGCACTCATATACTCGGTTCACGTTGTTTCCGACCCCCATGTATACACACATACGCTACAACTCCTGTTCTGTCTGTCATTCGCAGCGATATTGAGAAAACGAGAATATTTCAACACTTCAAATTGGTACCAGTTACAGGTTGTTCTCTTCTTTATTAGAAAACTACAATGGACATCTGACGACCATGACTTTCTTATTTTAAAGAACCGCTTTTTTTTTTAGTTAAGTGATTGCCTCATATTCGCTATCATCACGTACACAGCCACGAACCTACTACGCTGGCGTAGCAGGGGGAGAGGTGATACTCCCACGTGGCGCGTCCCAGGTGGCGAATAGGGGGGTCCTAACCGGCTTGTCGGCGGACTTGAGGGAAATAAAATACCTCTCGCGGACCAAACACACAACCCCCTGTGGGTGGGGGACGCACTTGTAGAACACACACGCGGTATCCTCTGTCTGTCGTAAGAGGCGACTAAAAGGGGCGAACAAGGGATGATTGAATTAGAACCAGGAAACTACTTTTGATTCGTACCATCCTGCGGGGAACACCATGGGTTGCCTGTACTTGCGGGTAGTACCACTAAATTAGGTACGAAATAGGTTTGTGATTCGTAGCAGTAAAGAGGCTACCGGGCGAGTTGGCCGTGCGCGTAGAGGCGCGCGGCTGTGAGCTTGCATCCGGGAGAGAGTAGGTTCGAATCCCACTATCGGCAGCCCTGAAAATGGTTTTCCGTGGTTTCCCATTTTCACACCAGGCAAATGCTGGGGCTGTACCTTAATTAAGGCCACGGCCGCTTCTTTCCAACTTCTAGGCCTTTCCTATCCCATCGTCGCCATAAGAGCTATCTGTGTCGGTGCGACGTAAAGCCCCTAGCAAAAAAATAAAACAAGTAAAGAGGTTGGCCTGGGGGTTCCAGTACCCGTGCGTACTACCCATGTGAGCAACACCGCGGGTCTGGGCCTAGCCTGTGTGTTGTACAATATGAGCGACACCGTCCGTCTGCTTTGCCTGTGATTGGTGCCCACTATGTGAGGAACACCACGGGAATACCGGCGCCCGTGACTAGTACACCTAGGTGAGGAGCCTCATCGGTTTGCGTTGGCTATGAGTGGCGCCATCTTGTGTGGAACACCGAGAGTCTTCGCTACTTTTGATTAGTACCCCAACATGACAAATACCATGGTTTTACTTTACTCGCGACATGTACCATTCTGTGGGGTCTTGTGCTTTATAAGTGGCCCCTTAGTCATTAATACTATTATTTATGATCTTTTTTTAGTATGATCCACTGTTTTTTGTTTGTTTTTTGTTTTTGGTTGGGTTCATGTCCATCCATTCATTCTTCATGACATTTTTTATTTTATTTTGGTCAGTGGATGAATTTGTACTTTTTGTTATTTCATTTCGTACCATTAGGGGCCGATGACCTCGATGTTAGGCCCCTTTAAACAACAAGCATCATCATCATCATCATCATCATCATCATCATCATCATCACGTACACAGCTATGTCTATCGGCATGAGTTCGAACTACGTACATCCTGACTTCTGTTGCTTTATATAGTGCGAAAACGGGAACGTTTGAGACTAAAACTGGTCGTAGATATATATTACGGGAACAATACAAAAAATGACCATCATACTTGAACTGTTTAGTGAAAAATACTCTTTCAATGAAGTAAATGAATGTTCCTTTCACTCTGGCGTATGAAGAAATATTATCTCCGTCGATAAGCACGAGATAGAACACCTTCCGCTGAGTTTGTGTAATTACACCTTGTTAATCGTTTGGGTGTTTCCATTGTAGAGATATGTTTCGGGTGTGATAGAATTTCGCAAGCTTTATTCTTTCTCGATAAGATGTATTATTCAACGAAGTGAGATGGTCATTTTGTAGCACGTAATACCATTAACGTCATGTATTGTCAAAAGGCTGAACCAAGTCCTACTGTCTCCTTTGAAGTTATCGCGAACTGAAAGTGATAACTGGCAAGATACAACCGTAAGTTCTTCTCATTCAGGGCAATGAGGTTGTCATTTTGGAGAAAGTAGCAACTTAAACATCCCCTAATGGCATTAGACTGAACCAAGTCCTGTTGCTTGCTATGTTGTGTTCGCATTACAGAGAGATAAATTAGCAAATCACAGTAATTTAATATTCAGTGTATTTTTGTTCTGTGCATTGAAAGCATCTGGGCAGTAGACTTCGTCTCCATTTGTTCGCACTATAATGACAGATTTCATGAGTGAATTAGAAGCTGGTGATTATTTATCGGGATATAATGTGAATTGTTTGTTTCGTGATATTGTATCTAAGAGAAACACATTTCAGGCCACAAAATGCTTTTTCGTTTCACTAGAGTTGGGAGCTCTAGACTTAGTTTAACAGGCTATACTCTGTGAGCTTGCATCCGGGAGATAGAAGGTTCGAATCCCACTATCGGCAGCCCTGAAAATGGTTTTCCGTGGTTTCCCATTTTCACACCAGGCAAATGCTGGGGCTGTACCTTAATTAAGGCCACGGCCGCTTCCTTCCAACTCCTAGGCCTTTCCTATCCCATCGTCGCCATAAGACCTATCTGTGTCGGCGCGACGTAAAGCCCCTAGCAAAAAAAAAAATTAACAGGCTATACTTCCACATTTTTTTAACTAAACTGTATAACGCAATCTTTACGTCTCATTTCCGTACGTTTCACTCGTACGCCCCGCATTTCCAGGACAAAAGGCTGTTCCCGACTCTTGTCCCAATGTTTATCATAGTACATATTATGATCCTAACATGATCGATTATGGAATTTACGCCATCGCTTTTCCTACATCTGTCATTATCAGCAGAAATCCGTCGAGTGAACATTACGTCCATGAAGGCATGAGGTCTCACTTCAAAATAATCTTTTAGAGCCATTCACTGACGTAAAATTTCATTTTTGAATCACAGAGTAGAACTTGACTGGACAACAGCTTCTCTATGAGAATGTGGAATTACTGTCAGGCACCGTCAGAAGTCCGCACGAAGCAACTAGGCCAAATGGTATTTACTTATATTCAACAAAACCGGATTTCAAAAAAATATTGGGCGAAATTCGCTTGGTTCTTTAAACCTAAGTGAGAGTACAGGTTTGTCAAAAGTAGCAATTTTGTACCCAAAAACCGAACAAGTTATTGTCATCAACCAACAGTTTCTGAATAGTTTGATAAGTGACCAAATAACGTACATTTGAATTGACTCCGCTGAGTGCGATGATGTTAATGTTAATAAAGCTGGTTTGTGCAACGGAACGAGATTGACTGTACTGAACCTCGACGAAAATATCGCTTATCTAGAAATTCTGAGTCCACCTGTGTGGTGTAGTGGTTAGTGTGATTAGCTGTCACCCCTAGAGGCCCGGGCTCGATTCCCGGCTCTGCCACGAAATTTGAAAAGTGGTACGAGGGCTGGAACGGTGTCCACTCAACCTCCTGGGGTCAACTGAGTACAGGGGGGGGGGGGGGGGAGTTCGACTCCATCCTCAGCCATCCTGGAAGTGGTTCTCCGTGGTTTCCCACTTCTCCTCCAGGCAAATGATGGTACCTAACTTAAGTCCACGGCCGCTTCCTTCCCTCTTCCTTGTCTATCCGTTCCAAACTTCCCATCCCCCCACAAGGCCCCTGTTCAGCATAGAAGGTGAGGCCGCCTGGGCGAGGTACTGGCCATCCTCCCCAGTTGTATCCCCCAGTCCCCCCGATCGGGAGTCTGAAGCTCCAGAACACTGCGTTTGAGGCGGCAGAGGTGGGATCCCTCGCTGAGTCCGAGGGAAAAACCGAACCTGGAGGGTGAACAGATGAAGAAGAAGCAGAAGAAGAAGAAGAAATTCCGATGCTCTAAACCCCGGGAAGAATTTTTTATATTTCAAGGATAAATAGAGCACCACATGCTTCCACTAGTGCACCGTCACTGCATTGTCCTACATAAGAGACTTGTAGTGGTGTCTCAACGGCGTGCTAGCCGCCAGCGTCTTGGAAAAGTGTAACATTCCAACTGATGAGCCCACTGCTACACTGGGGCGAAACGCTGAGTAATTTCACAACTGGCTTACTAAAGGGTTTTAATGATTTTTAATAATAATTTCGTTTGGGTGTTTAAGTCTGGCGCAGCCCACGTAATGCAGGCTCACTGATGTGGGTGAGTGGTACCTGTCGTCCGACACTAAACACATAAGTGTAGCGGAAAATAGCGAAATATACCGCTGGGGATGGGGAAGGTTTGAAAGAGACACCACTCCCCAGACCAAAGGAATTCAACCGTCATCGTAAATATTACGGAGCGCGGCCGGGAATCAAGCGCAGTGCCCTTTGGATCAAAAGTCAGTCCACCATTACTCTTTAATGGAGCCGGAAAAAGATCTTGGTAACTGGCATCAAAGCTTCTCATATTAAAATTGTCATCCCTGAAGTCGTGATCTCAGCTGGGTGTGTCACAAAATTCTGACACCTTTTCCTGAATAGCCAGCGTCACGGCCTAAGGAAACTTGCTTTAATTAGTGACGGCGTCTGGCATTCTATCACCATTAGGGTTAATTCCTCTAACTCGGAGACTGGGGTTTATATTTGCCTCAATTCACACGTCTTCATTTACCCTCAACACAGCACTTAACCAATCACTGAGGAAGTGGCTGTGCGGTTTGGGTCACGTAGCTGTGAGCTTGCAATCAGGAGATAGTGGGTTCGAATCCCACTATCGGCAGCCCTAAAGATGGTTTTACGTGTTTTCCTATTATCACGCTAGACAAATGTTGGGGCTGTACCTTAAGGGGAGTTTGAAAGGCCTATCCGGCCAATGTTAAATAAGCCAAGTTTATGTTCCTTTATCTTTGGGACCAATGAAGATAAGACTCAAATTTTTACAGCTAACTTTTGCATATGTCCGCCTCTGTGGTGTAGTGGTTAGTGTGATTAGCTGCCACCCCCAGAGGCCCTGGTTCGATTCCCAGCTCTGCCACGAAATTTGAAAACTGGCACGAGGGCTGGAATGGGGTCCACTCAGCCTCGGGAGATCAACTGAGTAGAGATGGGTTCGATTCACACCTCAGCCATCCTGGAAGTGGTTTTCCGTGCTTTCCCACTTCTCCTTCAGGCAAACGCCGGGATGGTACCTAACTTAAGGCCACGGCCTCTTCCTTCCCTCTTCCTTGTCTATCCGTTCCAAACTTCCTATCCCCCCCCACAAGGTTTCTGTTCAGCATAGCAGGTGAGACCGCCTGGGCGAGGTACTGGTCATCTTCCCCAGTGTATCTCCGACCCAGTGTCTAAAGCTCCAGGACATCGCCCTTGAGGCGGTAGAGGTGGGATCCCTCGCTGATTCCGAGGGAAAAACCGACCCTGGAGAGTAAACAAATAACGAAGAAGAAGATTTTTGCATATTACTTACGTGTGCCTAAGCAGAATTAGGAAATAAGATGCAAAGGAACCAAAGAATTTTTTTTAAGATACAAATGTTTGCTCAAAATATTTGTAAATTCAAAGCCCTAACTTAATGCCTATCCAAATCTGTGCTATAATTTATGCTTCAGTAGGGGTAGTAAAATATAATAAAGCAGCTCAAAATATTTCATGCAGCTATCACAAGTAGTTTACAGTTGCAGGAACCTCAAGTATAGTCAATTTAGGAATGATACTACTTCTACTTCCTTCCTTTTTGCTATTTGTTTTACGAGTTTGTCACTTATGTATTTGCCTGTATGTTTCTGTGAAACAAAATATTTTCTTTCTGATTCTTGGTTATTAACATCAAAATCTCACATAGTGGCACTTAACTTGTTGCATGACCACATGTTCCGTAGCCCTGAGCATCAACAAGTTAACCGGCACAGTTTGGTGCTTAGCTGCTTGACGCAAACTGCAAATACGACTCAGTTAAATCTGAAGAAAGCATTGCACTGAATGAGCTTTCTTCTGAATAATCGCAGTACGCACACCGCATTACGTAACTGTACCAATTATAGATTCACTTTGATTAAAATATCTCTTCTAAGATGGTTTTAACCCAAATGCACCTGTGAACGGATGGTACGCGCTCTGTGTTACGAGGTAAATGTCCATAAACCTACTGGTCCGCACCCGGGTGGAGAAAGGAAGAATAAAAACAATGGCTGAGGGCTTACTTGATCTAATATGGTGCCTATTTATCTTTTATTCTTCTTCTTCCTCCTCTTCTTTCCTTATTCTTCTGCATTAGAAACAGTAGGAGGAAAAAAGAAAAATAAGTTACTGAGGGCTTACTTGATGAAGTATGGCTCTTTGTTTCTTCTTTCCTTCTTATTTTCTTCCTCTTTCCTTTTTCCTTTAGAAAAAGCAGTGGAGAAAGACAGAAAAGAATCAGTTGATCAGGGCTTACACGATCAGATGTGGCTCCTAGTTTTCTTTTCTTATTTCTTATTTAGGTAAAGAAGTGAAGAAAGCAAGGAAAAAGAAGATTTGTTGAGGGCTAACTCGATAAAATATGGCGTCTTGCTTCATTACTTTGCCTTTTTATTACAATACCTTATCCGTTGCAGAATCAATTTCAGACTTCTTCTTGGCATTTCGGAACAGTCCTGCTGAAGACATTTTGACTCCAGTCTATAACACCCACGCTGCACACTAGAAAGTTGCCGAATTCCTATCAGTGTCCGTGAACGTTGCAGCTGGATGAATATGGGCTAAATATAAAAACGTTTGAACGCGTTTTGCTTATAACTAAGATTTGGCGAATAGCCGCATAATGCATAACACCGTCCAATTAAGGCTATGCTCACTTCCTTCCAACATTTAACCGTTTCCTATCCCATTGTCACCATAAGTCTTATCTGTGTCGGTGCGACGTAAAGCAAATTAAAAAAGAAAAAAAAAACCTACCAATCACCACTGAAAATCTGTAATGTAGGATTAGCGTTAGGAAAGGCACTCGACGAATCAAGTCCACATGTGCAACAAAGTTCACTGTGTGGAAAACAAGAATAAGAAGAAGAAGTGTACGTATTATTCCTTTGGGACTACAGATCGTGCCACCAAGGTTCAAGTATAGCGAGGAATATAGAAGGTGAAATAGTCACAGTTACACGCGCTATTTAACAGAGACAACACGACACGACACAGGCCTTGTCTCTTAACGCTTCACATGACAATAGAGAGTTCCTGTGCGCCTTTCAGCGGCTGGTAGAGAAAACTAGTGCTTGTTATTAAACCTAATCGGCCGTGAAAGATGATCAGCTCACTGCCACAAATAGATAAGTTTTCGTAATTCCAGATCCAATTGAGTTCGATCGCGCAAAATATCGTGTGCTATACAGAATTAATTTACCTTATCACGTTCGCGAAGCAATGTTCCGTTGGTTCTCAAAGGCCGGCATTTTCCAGCGGTGGTGCAAGCTTTCATACTGATTCATATGTATCTGATTTCCAACAACACTCAGCAGGGAATTAATTTCCTGTTATAAGGTTCCAACAGTGGCCGTAGTATAGTCTACAATGGTATGCAGCGGCTGTAACATGGGGGGTAAAATGTGGGAAATAACTGCGGAAACCATAAATAATGGCGGGAAATCCTGCTGAACCGAGCGAGTTGGCTACGCGGTTCTCGTCTCGTAGTTGTAAGCTTGTATTTGTGAGATGGTGGGTTCAAATTCCACAGTCGGCTACCCTCAAGTTGGTTCCGTGGTTTCTCATTCCTTACTCCAAGCATATTATGAAGTTGTAATAATTTAATTAAGGCCATGACTACCACCTGCCTAATCGTAACCCTTTCCCATCTTCCGTCGCTGTAAACATTCGATGAGTTAATGTGATGTTAATGCACCAGCGAAGAAATAAAAAAGGAACAAATCTCTGCAGTTCAACCAAATGCATTAGGATAATAATTGTTGTGCAGCCCTTGTAAGGCAGACCCTCTGACGAGGGAGGGTGGCAATTTTATTGTAGTCGAGGATTGTGTCTTGTGTTATGTGTGAATTGTAGGTATGTTGGGGAGCCAACCATTTCAGGTTAAAATCCCCGACCCAGCCGGGAATCGAACCTGGAGCCCCATAAACCAAAGGTGACTATGCTGATCTTTTAGCCAAGGAGCCGGACAACTATTTGTGAATACCAGTTATGAATTAATGGTCCTAAACTGGGCATCCTCAACTCACTGCCTCACTGTCATAAAAGAGTACACTGCAGCCCGATATCCTGGAGCGAATACTGTGTTAACGTTAACATTAACAGAGCGGGCCCGTTGCATTTGTGATAACTGTTGTTCATACTTGAGCAAATTAGCCTTACACCAATGTTAACATTTAATATACAGAGAGTAAATTTCAAATGTTTCCACCCTGATTAACTTTAAACCAGGCGAGTTGGCCGTGCAGTTAGGGTCGCGCAGCTGTGAGCTTGCATGGGTTCGAACCCCACTGTCGGCAGCCCTGAAGATGGTTTTCCGTGGTTTCCCCATTTTCACACCAGGCAAATGCTGGGGCTGTACCTTAATTAAGGCCACGGCCGCTTCCGTCCCACCCCTAGGCCTTTCCTATCCCCGCGTCGCCGTAAGAGCTATCTGTGTCGGTGCGACGTAAAGCAAATAGCAAAAAAAGTGTAACTTTAATGGTTATTATTTTGATTTTTTAAATTCTTATTGAGGAGAAACACGTCTATTTAGAAGAGGTACACCAAATTCAATCAGCAGTGGTTTCGAAATTCCCTCTCGAAAACTAAACTGACAAGTTATTCCTCAATAAGAATCCAAAATCCAAAAGAAGTACCATTAAATGCCTTTAAAGTGAGAAGTTTTGAAATGCATGGACGCTGTATCGGAGGCATATAAAATAAACTGATTGCAAGTGAGATATTTCTAATATCAACCACATTAATTATTAGATAACTGCTATTGTACTAAGTATATTTAAAATACCTAATCATTTTTATAAACAAATACATGTTCCCATCATTAACAATTCAACATCCTTAACTCTTATTGAATACAATTACCCAACTCCTATTCTTGTAATTATAAACTACCTTTCGTTTTTTCTCAAGATGAGGGGGAAAGAAAACTTAATACAGTGAGGTAATGTATTTCAGAATTCAATCAATTATCTGTATTTTATTAAGAAATTGACAGTGTTATGCAAAAGTATAACTTGAAAAGATGAAAATGACAAGAAAGGATCACGTCTTCACAAGTTTTCAATAATTTGTTACAAGAATAATAAAACCAACAGTAAATAGCTTAATGTTCCTTTAAGTACTGTATGTTTGATTCGAAAAGTCCTCGAGCTTTCGTACATACCCGAGGAGCAGTGAATGTGAGCCGGCTCCAATATTGCCGGGATAACACTTAACGTACTCTAGAGCAGTGAAGACATCGCAAATATTTTATGTCGCAGTTTCCACATAAGTCACATAGATCACATATTTGATGTGACCCCAATAGTAATAATCTAACTGTAAGAGTTCCTGTGATCTCAGGGGCTATTGGGTTGGAGACCACTGATTAAATATTTTCATGCGTTGTGTGATTATTATTTCCGCATTATAACATTTTCTATCACAGTAATCGCCGTCGAGACTTCTCAACATTACGATTGTCCATCTCGTAAACTATTAGAATTTGTATGAATGTAGAATTACATTTATGTGGTATTCAACAAGGAACATGTTTTTAAAATTATGTGCATTACGTTTCGACTAGACTGTATTGGAATGATAAAAGTCTCAACGAGAACAACCTGCAAATGCGGGTGTCATAAATATTCGAACAGAAAAATCTTCTAGTTTTCAAGGCAATCAGCATCGATAGAGATCCATAGTCGTCCGACTCACGTGATGAAACATTTACGTAAGTTGAATGCTCCAGCCAAAGGAAACGCCTACTGCAATTTGGCCGTCAGTACTTCATTAACGGAAGTAGTGATATTCAATTCTCCATACACGACCACATTTTGTCACCTTAGATTCAATTATCTCTGAATTGTAGGTATATTTAAATATTAAACAACAATATTTTTTTGGTATTTGCTTTCGTCGCGCCGACACAAATAGGTCTTATGGCGACGATGGGATAGGAAACGCCTAGGAATTGGAAGGAAGCGGCCGTGGCCTTCATTAAGGTACAGCCCCAGCATTTAACTGGAGTGAAAATGGGAAACCACGGAAAACCATCTTCAGGTCTGCCGATAGTGGGGCTCGAATCCACTATCTCCCAATTACTGGATACTGGCTGCACTTAAGCGACTGCAGCTATCGAGCTCGGTAAATAACAATATTAGAGGACAGTTTGTCTTATAGTACTTGTTTGTAAACGAAAATTAGTTTAAACGGAAAATGACCAATTATTATTATTATTATTTAGGTAATGTACCTTCAGATTGTACAAAAGAAGAAATTGCACCTATATATATGCAAGAGAACAGGAAGGATTGCAACAACTATCGAGGTATATAATTGATTAGTATACCAGGCAAAGTATTCACTGGCATCTTGGAAGGTAGGGCGCGATCAGTGGTTGAGAGGGAATTGGATGAAAACCAGTGTGGTTTCAGACCGCAGGGCTGTCAGGATCACATTTTTCACATTTTCAGTATGCGCCAGGTAATTGAAAAATTCTGCGAGAGGATTAGACATTTGTATAAAAAATCTTCCGGGCTATTATGCCGTAGTCCACACCTCTCATTTCGTCCAGACGTTTGGACTGCTGCTGCGGTAGTCATCTTCTATGTCATCTGCCAGCGGGATGCAGGAGAGAGTACCTACACGATGCCACGCAAGATGACTACCGCAGCAGTAGTCGAAACGTCTGGACGAAATGAGAGGAGTGGACCACGGCATAATAGCCCGGAAGGATCTTATTGTATTTACACAGGTCGTGAAAGCCTTCATACTTTAATAGACAGTTGTGTTTACGTTTCGTAAATGTAGAGAAAGCATGACAGGGTACCCAGTGATATTATGTTCGCCAAACTTGGGGACTATGAAATTAAAGGTAGATAATTAAAATCAATCAACGGCATTAATGTTGACAATTGGGCTTCAGTTAGAATTTATGGTAGAATGAGTTCTTGGTTCAGGGTACTTACAGGGGTAGACAAGTCTGTAATCTTTCACATTTGCTGTTCGTAGTTTGCATGGATCATCTGCTGAAAGGTATAAAGTGGGAGGGAGGGATTCACTTAGGTGGAAATGTAGTAAGCAGTCTGGCCTATGCTGACGACTTGGTCATAATGGCAGATTATGCCGAAGGGTTGCAGTCTAATATCTTGGAACATAAAAATAGGTGCAATGAGTATGGAATGAAAATTATCCTTTCCAAGACTAAATTGATGTCAGTAGGTAAGAAATTCAAAAGAATTGAATGCCAGATTGGTGATACAAATCTGGAACAGATCGATAATTTCAAATATTTTGGATGTGTATTCTCCCAATATGGTAATATAGTGAGATTGAATCAAGGTGTAATAAAGCGAATGCAGTGAGATCGCAGTTGCGACCAACAGTATTCTGCAAGAAGGAAGTCAGCTCCCGGACGAAACTATGCTTACATCGGTCTGTTTTCAGACCGACTTTGTTTTACGGGAGCGAAAGCTGGGTGGACTCTGGATATTTTATTCATAAGTTAGAGGTAGCGAGTATGATTGCTGGTATAAACAGGAGGGTACTCGGAATGAAGAGATAAAGGCTAAGTTCGGAATGAACTCTATGGATGAAGCTGTACGCATATACCGGCTTCGGTGTTGGGGCCATGTGAGGCGAGTGGAGGAGGATAGGTTACTTAGGGGGATAATTGACTCTGTTATGGAGGGTACGAGAAGTAGAGGGAGACCAAGACGACGATGGTTAGAGTCAGTTTCTAACGATTTAAAGATAAGAGGTACATAAATGAGGCCACAGCACTAGTTGCAAATAGAGGATTGTGGCGACGTATAGTAAATTCACAGAGGTTTGCAGACTGAACGCTGAAAGTCATAATGGTCTATAATGATAATGTATGTATGTTATTATTATTATTATTATTATTATTATTATTATTATTATATTATCATCGTTATCATTAAACAAATATTGTGGATCACAGAAGTATAAGAAGTGCCTGGTTTGAATGGCTGGACAAGGAATTAACTAGAGCAGAACTTAATACAACAAACTTTGAAATTGTATTACTTTCCTTTTTATCTTGTTTAAAAATTGACAAATAGAAAATATTAATGAGCTCGTCAACTCTAACAATAATAGGGACTTAGAAGTCAGGAAATCAGGTACAAAATTGACGATTGTTAACGGTTTGGTTGATTTACATACAAAAGAGCGTTATTGCATTTGATAGAAACAATATTTTACAAGAGCATATTTTGCTCCGATCATTTACACAACATAGGAGTCTGCGCTACAAATATATCATAATCCCGTTTTCAGCGGCATTACTTTATAATGACGCACTCCAATTCCGCCTTATAACTTATCGGTTGGTCTCAATTAAAGTATTTGTACAATGTTTCTCCAATGTGGGCTTATCTATTGCTCAACAGTTATATAAATCACTGTTCGCAAAGGGAACTAACACCAGAAACAGTTACGGAATTAACAGGGTCATGATTGCCCATACTAAATGGCCTTAATGACAAAAGAAGCAGGTTGCTTGTAATCGGCTATAATCAAAATGCAAGGAAGCGAAACAGCTGTACTCCTTCTAGAAATAGTTAAGTGAGCTTATCGCCCAAGGATACAGAGGCTAGTCCTGTACTACACAGTGGGTAACTACATGAGAAACGTTAATGCTAAAAAAGCTTTAGAAAATTTAGAGTTTTGGAAAACTTTAGTCATCCCATGCCAAGCTGAATGGGAACAGACTGAGGGTAATCACTATTTGTTCCCTTACATTACATAGTTCCCAGCAAGGAAAAGAACAGTCCTCACACTTGCCGAAAACTCAACATTTAAACCACAAAATGTAGAAGTTTACATTAAATTAAAGAGGTTGAAACCTTCCCCTCACACTATCCGCATGATCTATCACATATCTCTGAAAATTCTGCCATTACCTTGAGTCGCTGGGCCTTCTTCACGCAGGCCGCACCCCTGCTTTCCCATGGACACGTCGCTCACAAAATAACTGGAGGAATTCTGACAATACGGCCCTAAAACGCCCTGCTTTTATAGTATTTTTAAGGGGAAGCTTCCGTAACTCTTTATTGATAAGTTAGATTCCTGTACACACCCCCGATTTCAATTGGCTAGAGATAATGTCTACAAGTTTCTGATAGGTTGATTACAATTGAAGAAGGAACCATCTGCTGTGTTGACAACTTTAATACATAAAAAAAACAATCCTCAAAACCTAAGGTTTGCCAACTGTAAAAGTAAACATTCCTTTATTAAATAATTAAAATTCATCCCGCTAGATGGAACAGTTATGCCGGCTCCGCGGTGTAGGGGTAGCGTTCCTGCCTCTTACCCGAAGGCCCCGCGTTCGATACCCGGCCAGGTCAGGGATTTTTACCTGCATCTGAGGGCTAGTTCGAGGAGCACGTAGCCTACGTGATTACAACTGAGGAGCTATCTGACGGTGAGATAGCGGCCCCGGTCTAGAAAGCCAAGAATAACGGCCGACGGAATCCGTAATCTGTAAGCCTTCGGGCTGGACAGAGGTCGCGTGGTATGCCATGGTCTTTCGTGGCTGTTGCACCATGGTTTTTTGTTTGTTTTTGTTTTTGTTTTAGAGGGAACAGTTAAAACGATGGTAGAGAAATCTAACATTTGAAGACTAAAGTACCTTGTAGTACATCAGTTCAAATTTGTTTACACAGATGGCCGTAGAGAAAGCACGCAGTTTAACTGGCCGGGGAAGGTGTACCCCGGTATAATAATAATAATAATAATAATAATAATAATAATAATAATAATAATAATAATTCAATTATCTCTGTACTGCCATTCCGTTCATAAATTAACATAAATAATGCATAACGGAGAAAAGTAAATTCAGAGTTGCTTAATAATTTATTATTTTTATTATTATTATTATTATTATTATATTATTATTATTATTTCAACGTCTTACTTAATACCTTTACAACTTACGCAGATGGTGAGACGCCCGAAGTTTTTATCTCAGGACTTATTTTACGTATCCTATTAGAATTTAGTGTGATTATTTTATTATTGTATAAAATATTTGTGTAGTACTGGTGTAGTAGAGGTATCCGTAGAAACTCGTACTAAAATACTGTTGTTGTAATTAGAATAGGCTTAATTGCAGTCTGGAATTGTGTAGTTCTTGTATAGGCTATTACTTTCGATATTCAGTAATTAACAGCAGTTTTTATCCTGTCAGGGGTTGTAGGATAAAAAAAATAGAGCACGACTAAGTAGTATTGTAGTGTAGTCGTATATTAATTACCTTATTGTTGTGTACTATCGCAGACAATATATCCCTCCGTTCATTTATTTCTTGCAAATAAGTTATTTTATTTTTAATTTCATTTTCCCCCCGTAAAGAATGGCTAAGGAGCGCGAGTGTAGTTTCTGTGGGTGTGGCGAGGCATTGAGGGGTATGAGGGAGGAGTTGGAAAGTTTGAGGGAGATAATTAGGATTCTCACAGAAGACAGGAGGGAAGATAGGACTCCCTCAAACAACGTACAGGTTACAGTAGGTGTACAAGAGGGAGGGGAAGGAAAGGGAGGAGTTGTAGAAGACAGGTGGTCTAATGTTCTAAGGGGAAGGAGATTGCAGGCTAAGAGCTCTATTCAGGATCAGAAATCAGGACAGGTGTCTGTGCAAAATCGGTACGAGTCACTACAGGTAGAACAACAGAGGGAAGATGAGGGACAGGGAACTGTTGCTGAGATGTGTGGGAGTAGGAGGAAGGGAAAAGGTAGGAAAGGAAAATGTAGAGTAGATGATAGGAAAAGACAGGTGGAACAGGGTCATGGGAAGGAGAAAAGGGAGGAGGAAATAGCTTCTGCAGTTATCAGGAAAGATAGGGCTGATCAGGAGGGGAGGGGATCAAACGAGGTGGGTAGGGTTGAGGCTCTGGTCATGGGAGATTCCATCGTTAGACACGTGGGGAAAGTGTGTGGAGGAAAGGGTACCAGGGTAGAGTGTTATCCAGGAATTAGGTTGAGGCAGATGTTGAGGAAAGTAGAAGAGAGGGAGGAGGGGAAGGAGAAGGTGGTAGTGTTTCACGTTGGTACCAACAACGTAAGGCAAGCTGATATAAGTACCAACATAGTTGGAGATGTGTGGGATCTGGTAAATGCAGCACGGGTGAAGTTTAAGAAAGCGGAGATTGTTATTAGTGGAATACTGTGTAGAAGGGATACTGACTGGAGGGTGATTGGGGATTTAAATGAGACTATGGAGTGGGTATGTGGGAAACTGGGAGTGAAATTTCTAGATCCAAATGGGTGGGTAGGAGATAGGGATCTGCGCTCAGATGGCCCTCATTTAAACCGCAGCGGTACGTATAAGTTAGGAAATTTGTTTGGAAGGGTAATAGGGAGGTACATTCAGGGAAACGGGATGGCCTACGGAGCGATGATAAGGGAACAGGGAACTGGAAATCAAGTAGGGATGACATAAAATTGTTAGTGTTGAACTGTAGAAGTATTGTAAGGAAAGGAATAGAATTAAGTAATTTAATAGATATATATTCACCAGATATTGTAATAGGTGTTGAATCATGGCTGAGAAATGATATAATGGATGCAGAAATTTTCCCACGGCACTGGAGTGTGTATCGTAGAGATAGGATAAGAAGGGTGGGAGGCGGAGTGTTCATTCTGGTGAAAGAAGAATTTGTAAGCTACGAAAAAGTTAAAGATGAGACACATGAAATTCTAGGTGTAAGGCTCATTTCTAAAGATAATAGGCAACTTGATATATTTGGAGTGTACAGATCGGGAAAGGGTAGCACTGACGCGGATTCAGAATTATTTGATAGGATAGTCAGCTATGTGGGAAACGACATGGAAAGAAATGTGATTGTAGCGGGAGATCTGAATTTGCCAGATGTCAATTGGGAAGGAAATGCGAATGACAGAAAGCATGACCAACAAATGGCAAATAAGTTATTATGGGAAGGACAGCTGATTCAGAAAGTGATGGAACCAACCAGAGGGAAAAATATCCTGGATGTCGTGCTGATAAAACCAGATGAGCTCTATAGGGAAACTGAAGTAATAGATGGTATTAGTGATCATGAAGCTGTTTTTGTGGTAGTTAAAAATAAATGTGATAGAAAGGAAGGTCTTAAAAGTAGGACTGTTAGGCAGTACCACATGGCTGATAAAGCAGGCATGAGGCAGTTTCTAAAAAGTAGCTATGATCGTTGGAAAACGGTAAATATAAATGTAAACAGACTCTGGGATGGGTTTAAAGAAATTGTTGAGGAATGCGAAAACAGGTTTGTACCATTAAGGGTGGTAAGGAATCGTAAAAACCCACCTTATTATAATAGAGAAGTAAAGAGACTAAGAAGGAGGTGCAGACTGGAAAGAAATAGAGTTAGAAATGGCTGTGGAAGTAAGGAGAAATTGAAGGAACTTACTAGAAAATTGAATCAAGCAAATAAGGCAGCTAAGGATAATATGATGGCAAGCATAATTGGCAGTCATACGAATTTTAGTGAAAAATGGAAGGGTATGTATAGGTATTTTAAGGCAGAAACAGGTTCCAAGAAGGACATTCCAGGAATAATTAATGAACAAGGGGAGTGTATATGTGAGGATCTTCAAAAGGCAGAAGTATTCAGTCAGCAGTATGTAAAGATTGTTGGTTACAAAGATAATGTCGAGATAGAGGAGGAGACTAAGGCCAAAGAAGAAATAAAATTTACATATGATAACAATGACATTTACAATAAGATACAAAAGTTAAAATCTAGAAAAGCGACTGGAATTGATCAGATTTCTGGGGATATACTAAGACAATGGGTTGGGATATAGTACCATATCTGAAGTACTTATTTGATTATTGTTTGGTCGGAGGAGCTATACCAGATGAATGGAGAGTTGCTATAGTTGCCCCTGTGTATAAAGGAAAGGGTGATAGACATAAAGCTGAAAATTACAGGCCAGTAAGTTTGACATGCATTGTATGTAAGCTTTGGGAAGGCATTCTTTCTGATTATATTAGACATGTTTGTGAAATTAATAACTGGTTCGATAGAAGGCAATTCGGTTTTAGGAAAGGTTATTCCACTGAAGCTCAACTTGTAGGATTCCAGCAAGATATAGCAGATATCTTGGATTCAGGAGGTCAAATGGACTGTATCGCGATTGACCTGTCTAAAGCATTTGATAGGGTGGATCATGGGAGACTACTGGCAAAAATGAGTGCAATTGGACTAGACAAAAGAGTGACTGAATGGGTTGCTATATTTCTAGAAAATAGATCTCAGAGAATTAGAGTAGGTGAAGCTTTATCTGACCCTGTAATAATTAAGAGGGGAATTCCTCAAGGCAGTATTATCGGACCTTTATGTTTTCTTATATATATAAATGATATGAGTAAAGGAGTGGAATCGGAGGTAAGGCTTTTTGCGGATGATGTTATTCTCTATAGAGTGATAAATAAGTTACAAGATTGTGAGCAACTGCAACGTGACCTCGAAAATGTTGTGAGATGGACAGCAGGCAATGGTATGTTGATAAACGGGGTTAAAAGTCAGGTTGTGAGTTTTACAAGTAGGAAAAGTCCTCTCAGTTTTAATTACTGCGTTGATGGGGTGAAAGTTCCTTTTGGGGATCATTGTAAGTATCTAGGTGTTAATATAAGGAAAGATCTTCATTGGGGTAATCACATAAATGGGATTGTAAATAAAGGGTACAGATCTCTGCACATGGTTATGAGGGTGTTTAGGGGTTGTAGTAAGGATGTAAAGGAGAGGGCATATAAGTCTCTGGTAAGACCCCAACTAGAGTATGGTTCCAGTGTATGGGACCCTCACCAGGATTACCTGATTCAAGAACTGGAAAAAATCCAAAGAAAAGCAGCTCGATTTGTTCTGGGCGATTTCCGACAAAAGAGTGGCGTTACAAAAATGTTGCAATGTTTGGGTTGGGAAGAATTGAGAGAAAGAAGAAGAGCTGCTCGACTAAGTGGTATGTTCCGGGCTGTCAGCGGAGAGATGGCGTGGAATGACATTAGTAGACGAATAAGTTTGAATGGCGTTTATAAAAGTAGGAAAGATCACAATATGAAGATAAAGTTGGAATTCAAGAGGACAAACTGGGGCAAATATTCATTTATAGGAAGGGGAGTTAGGGATTGGAATAACTTACCAAGAGGGATGTTCAATAAATTTCCAATTTCTTTGAAATCATTTAGGAAAAGGCTAGGAAAACAACAAATAGGGAATCTGCCACCTGGGCGACTGCCCTAAATGCAGATCAGTACTGATTGATTGTACCGATAAATCTTCCTCATCGACGATAGTTTGAGAACTTCCAAATACTACTTGATTGAGCCAGGATCTATCCCACCAACTTGGGCTCAGTCTGGCACTTTTCACTGTAACGATATTTCATGTTCCTGACACTACACCTCACGGACATCTCGTATGTAAAGTAGGAGCCTTGTGGGTGCTTCTAATGGAGGGGCCATATCGAAAACAAGCTCGCTCCTCCAATTAGGAAGAGTAACAACTTGTTGCAAACTGTTGGCATTAAGTGTCACCTAACGAGGACTAAAATTACAAAGTCTTATCGGTTTCATTAGTACGTAAAAATGCTAGAATTTGTTGACTGGAAATATGACACGAACATTTAAGAAAATCTGCGTTAATTGTCATAATAGGTCCCGGAGGTACTATGATGTTCGTCTTTGCAACCAAGCAAAATACCTCTTCACCGTGTTGCTAATACGTTTTTCAACCGTACATTCTAACTCGTTATTATGTTCTTACAATACGTCTTCATGCCTTCCGGATTCGTTGTCAGACAAGAGGTCATGAATAACATCATTCAGCGAAATGTATTCACTCACTCTATTATCCCTTGAAGATGACTGTGGTGAATGTTCTAAGTCATTAAGGGAAGTAGTGACATTAAATTCTCCATACACGACGACATTTGTCACCTTCAATTCAATTATTTCTGTATTGCCATTCGTTCATAAATTAACATAAATAATGCATAAAGGAGAAAAGTAAATTCAGAGTTGCTTAACAATAATGATTATTATTATTATTTATTTATTTATTTATTTATTTATTATTAAGAGAAACGACTTCACAAGAATATTTTTGGTAAAAACATTACATTGTTATGATATTTTCTACCAATTTTTTTCAGTAAATGACTTCCAAGATGGAAACACTTGATGACACGTGCCTGTTTCTATCACTGTAGTTAGAAAGGTAGTTTTGAATGATGTAGTGATTGTTTTTACTCCCCACTAACTACTTGGGACGGTTTTGGGAGACGCCGAGGTGTCGGAATTTTGTCCCACAGGAATTCTTTTCAGTGCCAGTAAATCTGCCGACATGAGGATGGCGTATTTGAGGACCTTCAAGTACCACCAGACTGAGCCAGGATCGAACCTGCCAAGTTGGGGTCAGAAAACCAGAGCCTCAACCGTCTGAGCCACTCAGCCCGGGATTGAATGGTGTAGTCGTACAATGAATCTGTTTTGAATTGTATTAATTCAGTGAGAAAGTTCGCGCTTTTCGATAACGTCTGGGTATATTTTCATATTGTTCTAGAATGTTAAGACTGAGTCGGTTATATAGTCGATGTTTGGGCAAAAGGTCATATCTCACAATGTTCTCCCTATCCATTATTCACTTTAAGACAGGTCACGCCTTCCAGCCACATATGGATATGCAGGCCATCAGAACTATTTTCATTGTGTTCATTTTCGAATGCTAAAGTGTAAACTAAAATCAACCTTGAGTACATTGTACTGCAGGAGTGCGTAAATAAACAATGAAAATATACATTCCTGGAGTGCGGCACGGTAGGGTTCATATTCCTTTAAACGTAAACATAGGAAAATGAACACAACGAATATTGTTCTGACGGACTAAATATCCATATGTGGCTGGGAGGCGTGACCTGTCTTAAGGAAGATAATGGATAGGAAGGGCATTGGGAGATATGAGCTTTGCCTGAACAGTTGACGGTATATACAGCGTAATTTCAAAGTTTGTACAGAAAACCAAGAGGACCCTAACGTCGTAGGGGGGAAGGGTCGAAATACAATAGCTTCCGAGTAGGAACATTATACTCTAGAAAGGTAAGCCTGAGATTATCAGAAACGACATAATGGACAATTTATTCTTCCAAAATGCTCTATGTTCCTAAATAATTCAGAAACGATAATCTATGAAGGGATAGCACTTTTTGCGCACAGTGATGTTTGATAATGAACAATGAATTTCGTTGCAAAAGCTATTTGAACTGTCACTCACTACATTCGATTCAGGCTAACTACCAAAGTATAAAGCAATGTTTGCATTAGTTACGTATGATTCACGTTACTTGGCTTTAGTTAGTTGTCTATTCATGTAATTAACTGAATCATCCTGGAAACAAGTTATTCCTCTTTCTAAACCAAAAACAAAATAAATAAAAATAAACTCGAGGCATAGAGAGCCCATTATGTATCTTGGCCAGTTAGACGGGTGCTGCTCAGCCAGATTGCAAATTGTGGAGCATCATATGATCAGCGTGACTCCATCCTCACATGTACCAGACAGTTCCTTCATTGATCTCATGAACCTGACTGAACCCCGTTCCGAGTCTTAGTCCAGACTGAAAATTCTTGGACTGAACGGGAAACGAAGTCGGGACCGCGGTTAAGAGGCAGGCATCCTTCCTCTAAACCGCGGAGCTGGCTAGTTTTTCTAAATCAGTTACTGAATTTGTTTGCTAATAACTTTGCCCTTAACCAGGTGGTTTATGTTTGGAATCATAACCTGTGCACATGTTTGACGCAGAACAATTTTAAGGTTTTCACCTAATAAACGACCATTTTATTCATATTAACGGGACAAGGGTTGAACAAACATACAAATCTAACAGTAAAACTCTTAAGTTACATTAAGTCGACCCAGTGCTGCGTTACTTAATGGGTGCCTGTCACAGGAGCCAAAGGGCATTAAATAAGATGGCTCATAGTCTGAGATACTCCACGTGCACAAAATGCAGTATCGTTATCTGCAAGATATCAAAATTTCTGCAAATTTCCTGTGCATCCTCCCATTCTTGTTCTAAGACTGTTTAGAATTTTCCAGCTTTCCCACTCAAACTCATGACCTGCAGAAAAATGCTTTTCCGGGAGTAACCATGCAGACAGTTCTGTAGTTGGGCGTTCCAAACTTCTATTTTGGTTATTTCTAAGCTTTTATTTAAACTGGAGTATCAGGGCCGTAGGTGTTACTGGGGGTAAGAACCCTATGGAATTTTTCCAAACAGAAAATAAACAGAAACTGTCAATAAACAATAAATTAAATAATAAATTAAATAATTATTGTAAAACCAACAGATCTGTTGAATCCATTTGCTATGAGGCCTCGAAAATTGAATTTTAAATTGTAAGCTGAACATAGCATTTGCTTTAAACTGTTGACCTTGATCGTATTGTTCTCGCTCTGTATTTTAACGTAAGATGTTGCTCTGCACTGGAATCTAAATATTAACATAATCCACTCGTAGCAGTGTCCTTATAAAGACAAGTCTTGCATGCGCGTATCGCACACTCATAAGCACCTTAATTATGTTCTTATCAGCATTTTGTAACTAAAACTCTACCACCCCCAAACGGCCGATCCTTGTTACGCTGTTGCAGAGTATTGACACTGAATGACGCAAACGTAAAAAGTATTAGACAGTAAGAAAAGAAAACTAGTGAAAGTTTACACTCCATAGCTGATTAATGGCTGCTTCTAACCAAATAGGTTATATACGTACAATAAAGGAAACCGTGTTTCCTTCACAATTTCATTCACACGTATTACAACCCCAATGGGGCTGCTTGGTCGAGTTGGTAAAGGCGTTCTCGGTTCATCCGGAAGGATCTGGGTTCTATTCCCCGTCAGGAAGTCGAAAATTTAAGAAACGAGATTTCCACTTCCGGAGGTGCATAAGGCCCTGGGGTTCACTCAGCCTACAGCAAAAATGAGTACCATGTTAATTCCTGGGAGCAAAGGTGGTCTGGCGTAAGTTAGAGGCAACCACTGTACCCCACCAAATGTCCAGGTTACGGAAAGTGGAAGTCTTTACCTTCAACCTCTCCAAGATGACTGCCATCCTCGAAATGGTTTTCCAAGGTTTCCCCCTTCTCCTCCAGGCAAACGCCGGGATGGTACCTATCTTATCTTAAGACCACGGCCGCTTACTTTCCTCTTCCTTGCCTATCCCTTCCACTCTTCTCATCCCCCCCACAAGGCCCCTGTTCAGGATAGCAGGTGAGGCTACCTGTGTGAGATACTGGTCCTCCTCCCCAGTTTTATCCCCGACCCAATCTATCTCGCTCCAGAACATTGTCCTTGAAGCGATAGAGGATCCCTCGTTGAGTCCGAGGGAAAGACCAACCCTGGGCGGTAATCGGACTAAGGAGAAAGCGTCCAACAGTGCATCTTCGTACGATCTGTTTTCTTGTCATACAAACGGAGGTGAGTTTGATACATCGCAACTAGCTTTTCATCCAAGGATGTCATTGTGCAACTACGAACATCTGAGCAACAGTACGTTCTGATTGGCTCGTGTTCTGCATGAACTTAAGCGCTAAAGCTTGGACCTTGCAAGCTTCTAATGTAAACGTGTATTTTTATGTTCATGCGATTACAGTACATTGTATTTAGCATCTGAATGCTCAGCGTTGAGGCGTTCGATTCAGAGGGTCCCAGGTTCTATTCCCGGTCGGGACAGGGATTTTAAGCACGTGTGATTAATTATTCTGGCTCGGAGACAACACCTCACACTACCAACCACCGTGGAAGCACGTAATATTGGTTGCATCCTTCCATATAGGGTTAGCGTCAGCAAGGGCACTCGGCCGCAGAGCAGGTCCAAATCAACATGTGCAACGCAGTTAATACGCACGGCCCCACAAGTGTGGGAAAATCTATAGAAGAATAAGAAGAAGATATAATTATGTTTACGCTAGATTCATTTTCCTTCTGATTAGAACATACACAGCAAACTGAGCCATAAGTTGCATTGACCACAGCCGTAGACAGCCTTTTCTAAGGTGGCCGGTTTGATAGCTTTCTCGTAACCAGCCCAACGCAGTGAAAGGTGAGACAGGAAGGTCAGATGATTTGAAGACTGTGTTTAAATCAATATAAAACCAAATATTCAAAGAATTGTCCGCCTCTTTGATGTAGCGGTTAGTGTGATTAGGTGCCACCCCCGGGGGCCCGGGTTCAATTCCCGGCTCTGCCACGAGAATTGAAAAGTGGTATGGGATCCACTCAACCTCGGGAGGTCAAGTGAGTAGAGGGGGGGTTCGATTCACTCCTCAGCATTCCTCGAAGTGGTTTTCTGTGGTTTCCCACTTCTCCAGACAAATGCCAGGATGGTACCTAACTTAAGGCCACGGCCGCTTTCTTCCCTCTTCCTTGTCTATCCCTTCCGATTTTGTATCCCTTCTATAAGGCACAGAAATGAGGCTGCCTAGACGAGGTACTGGTCCTCCTCCTGCGTTGTATACCCTGATCCAAAGTCTCATGCTCCTAGGACACTTCCCTTGAAACGGTATAGAGGTGGGATCCGTCACTGAGTCGAGGGCAAAAGCAACCATGAAGGGTGAACGGATTAAGAAAGAAAGAAAGAAAGAAAGAAAGAAAGAAAGAAAGAAAGAAAGAAAGATATTTAAAGAGTTGTGAAATCAAAACAGTGGAAACTAAATGAGTAAAATCACAATATATGTTAGAGGAAGTTAATTTCGTGCCATTTTAATTCATTTTTACAAGGTCTATTTATTCATATATTTTTTCAGCTCTTTTTATTACATGATTCTGAATAAAACTAAAATGTTTATTGAAGGAGATATAACTTACAACGTATTTCAATCCATCGAACACGAATATAATAATTTAAACACTATAAATTACCAATTAAAATGAAACTGTTAGAAGTGGAATGACATATTCAATTATTATTATTATTATTATTATTATTATTATTATTATTATTATTATTATTATTATTATTCGTCTACTACTTTTTGCATTTTAAACACTGTTAGAGCAAATAATAATAATATATTTGAAAAATATAGTAACAGTAGTGATAATCATAACCATATTGTAACTAGATTATCTCTCTCTCTGCGTGCCTATAAGCGCGCGCGCGCGCGCGCGCGCGTGTGTATGTGTGTGATACCCAGCCAAATTAACGGCACACAGATATCTGAAATGTTTAACAAACGTGGACGGAGGGAGGTCCAAATTCACCTTGAAACCCGATTTTTAATTTTCGAGTTCGTTCGTGGGTTATGAGCGAAAACCTCGCTTGGGATACGATAATCCCACGTACCGTGCGTCACTAGGCAACATATTTCCTGTTACATGAATGCATTCTTTGATGCATCTTTATACCGGTAAAGATCTCTTTTCATCGTTATGTTTCCATGACAATCCAACGTGCCGTGATCAGGACTGAAGGTATAAATTCACTGTCACTAGGCCACCTATTTTTTCTTCCGGATATGCCCTTGTTTTGAGATTAATATTTATACCGGTAAATATTTATTTTCATTAATTATTTATATTAGTTTTAATCGTCCTAATTATTTATGTATTTATTAATTTATAGCATATTTACTCGATATTTATTTCACTCACTTAGGTGTGCATTTTTGACAGTAAATTTTTGTTTGTCTCGCACATAAACAGGGTCACCTCACGTGCTATATCACTCCTTGGTTTACTCTGCAGGTTTTCTGACATCACAGTTGTTAATTTTGCCTTCAGAGCATTCTACGTGTCCTGTATCTTACCAATTGTTGAATACGCCTCTTCAGTCTGGTCCATTTCTGCTTCTTCAAATCTCAGCCACCTTGACGTGTACAATATTTTTTCAGTACTGTCGTCAGAGCCACAGTCCCTGCCTCTCGCAACTTAAGCACTAACCAAGTTCTTGGGAAACTAAAACTCAAAACTCTTTCTGCTCGGAGTAAAATAGCCGACCTAAAGCTCTACACAAATCAGCTAATGGTTTATTTAGGTCTCCAGAATTAGTTCCCTTATTCACCCTCAACGTCCCATGCCGTAGTACCAGAATGAAGACCCTATTCCATATTCCTCACTGCCGGCTTTCTCTCAACCAAAGGTCCTTTTCTATACGTATTCCAGCTACGTTTAATACCTTGTCTACTAACAAGAACATCTTCGTGTCGTTTCCTTCCTTTTGTCATTATATTTCTCACATAACTTAAATTTCCTTCTTATTCTTTGCTATTTTATCTCCTGTATTTACTGTAAATGCATTTTCCTTTGTTAATATCGTTGTTTATATATATATTTCATTTTAGATTAATACGTATCTGCTGTGCATAGCTGGGATCTTTTTAATTCGGCGTTACGCTGTTGCTGATCCTGAATAAATAAATAAATAAATAAATAAATAAATAAATAAATAAATAAATAAATAAATAAATAAATAAATAAATAAATAAATAAATATTATCTTTTAGTTGCAGTGACACTGCAAATCAACACTTCGAATTGCGTTTAAGGCTCAATATTTACCAGATATTCATTTAATTCGCTTATTCTTATCTTTTAAGAGGCGTCACTGTGGTGTTGGCTGGCGACATTTGACAAACGCTTCCGGTTATTCCCTACGGAACTAGGGCAGACGAAATGCAGGCTTGTATCAAATCTTCATATATTTGCAATGGCATTGAAAGACATGAACTGTCAACAAATACACGTGTTCATACACCTGAAATACACTGACGCTAAATATTATTGAAACCAACAACATACTAGACATGCCGCGGGCGAGAAGTAGTATTCGTTCCTCAGATCCAAATCATCCCTTCGGATATAGTGTTTCAATTTAGATGTCTGCTGTTCATCGTTCGTTTGATTTCGCTATGAGCATCAACAAGGCACAAGGACAATTACTTAAAGTTGTAGGGCTGGATCTTCGGAAACCGTGCTTTTCCCATGGTCAACTGGTCAACCCTATGTGGGTTGTTCAAGTGTTGGAAATGCAAACGATCACATCTTAGCTCCAAATGGGAGGACAATTAATATAGTTTATCCAGAATATTTGTACGAAAAATGTATTTTGTTTCCTCCGAAAGGAAGTGAATAAAGACGGATCATAGAATGTTAAAAATAAAAATGTTCATTTACATATTTTTGTTGTTTCGTTGTTGTAGAAAACGCATCTACTGTTTAATTGTTCTTTCTTTTCCAATTGTTTATATTCGCACTGACATATATAGGATTTTTTTAATAATTTACTCTACATCGCACGTACAAACAGATAAAGACTTTCACTACCAACAACCTCGACACTTGGAAGGGATAGAGGGTTGAGCTCTATGCCCGGCCGCTTATGCTCCCAGGAATTAACTTAGAACTCATTTTTGGTGTAGGCTGAGTGAACCTCAGGGCCATGTCGAACTCTGAAGGAAAATCTACTCAAATATATTTCTTCGAAATTCCATTTTTTATCTTAATTCCATAATTGTAACACTAGATCTGGCACTTCCCTCACTATTCCCGTCAACCACTCGTCAATGTATAATAGATCCTTCGTTGTGGCTGGGTCACGACTTTGGAATTCACCCAGCTGTTGTCAGGAACTCTAACTCAATATCAAAATTTATGACTGCATGTAGAGATTGCCTGTTGAATACCGCTGATTGTTTCGTGAGATTGGTGACGTGTGATAGATTGTGCGACTGTGGTAAGTAGGCTAGTAACATTGCCATTTTATAGTACAGCTGAAGAACAATGTTGTTCTTATAATTAATATTAGGTTATTATTATTATTATTATTATTATTATTATTATCATTTTTATTGTTTTTACCAGGCGAGATGGCGTGCGGTTAGGGGTGTGCAGCTGTGAGATTGCTTCCGGGAGATAATGGGTTCGAACGGCACTGTCGACAGCCTTGAAGATGGTTTTCCGTGGTTTCCCATTTTCACACCAAGAAAATGCTGGAGCTGTACCTTAATTAAGGTTACGACCGCTTCCTTCCCACTCCTAGGCCTTTCCTATCCCATCGTCGCCATAAGACCTAACTGTGTCGGCGCGACGTAAAGCAAATTGTTCTTTATTGTTTTCGTGTAAATGTATATGATACTTAGCTTTTAGCTCATGTACATAGGTCACTGTTTATGGCCATACTTTTATCTCCATTACTGTTTTCTTATTGCTTATATTTATCATTTTGTATGTTAGTTTTTCACAATGACTTTCTATCTTCCTTTTTTATTTTTATGCTCTGGATTTCTATTTATTTCATTTGTTGGCCTTTGCTTTCTTTCTTCATTGTATATTCTCCAAATCTTTAATTTTTAGCTTAGTTTCCTTTGATTTATTATACAATAGTGCATTTATTTTATATAACGTATTAGCTTGTAATTTACGTGGTTTAGTGTAAGAGAGAGCCACGAGCCCTAACTTCGCCAATGCTGAAGTCAAATAAATAAATAAATAAATAAATAAATAAATAAATAAATAAATAAATAAATAAATAAATAAATAAATAAATAAATAAATAAATAAATAAATAAATAAATAAATAAATAAATAAATAAATAAATAAGTAAATAAATAAATAAATAATAAATAAATAAATAAATATGTGCGTCTCAGGAAGTGGAAATCTCGTTTCTTACGGTTTTCGACTTCCTGAAAGAGAATTGAAACCACGTTGTTTCGGGTGAATCGAGCGTGCCTTTACCGCCTCGGCTAGGTAGTTTCGATAGATCCTATATACTCAAATATATTTTTTCGAAATTCCATTTGTTATCCTCATTCCATAATTGTAACACTAGATCTGGAATTTCCCTCACTATTGTCGTCAACCACTCTTCAATGTCTAATAGATCCTTCGTTGTAGCTGGGTCACGACTTTGGAAAACATATTAGCTTCACATCTGTGTGATAAAATTTTGATTCTCTGCAATGCATTGGAAAATGTAAATCCTGGCATAAGGTGCACAACGGGCTACACTCAGCGTCATAACAATTTGTAAGAGAAGTTGGTTCGAATCCGATTCTCAGCCGTTCTAGAAGTGGTTTGCCGTGACCCATTGCTGCTCCAAGAGAATAGCGGAATGGTGTCGAATTTAGTCATGGACATCTACTTTTTTTAATGCTCGTGGCGTCGACCTCTGTAGATCTTTTGCCACTACTTGTAACATATGATATGAACCTGCGTGTAATTGTAATTGCGGAAGTGTAGAGTGTTCACTGTGAGGCAAGGAACCTTAAGGACGACACAAACACCCAGTCCCCAGGCCATATTTATCATTTACAATTAAAAACCGGGCCGGGAATCGAACCCGAGGCCACCAGGTGACAGGTGGACGCGTTTCCCCCTACGCCGCAGGGCCGGACTGGACGTTTACTTACTTCCAAAGACTAATTTTATATATAATACATCCTAATAAGTTAAGAGAGAGATTGCACCCACTGAGAACAGAGGGTGGACAGCAGAAAGGGGGCAGGCTGCCAGAAAGAGAACGGAACGATTCTGGGCTGCAAAGAAAGCTTCTAAACATGATTAACAGTGTTGCTTATTGTAGTCTCTAATTCCCGAAAACGTCTGACATAATAATAATAATAATAATAATAATAATAATAATAATAATAATAATAATAATTTAATAAATAATATAACCCATATCAAGCCAGCTCCTATAGAGTTAATTGTAGAACAGGGGAGAATCAAACAAGCAGGAAAGTTTAAGTACTTAGGCGAGTGGATAGTGCCTAACTACTCTGAGAAAGTAGCATTCACATCTAGGATCAACAAAATAGAAGTGGCTTACTAGCTAACCAGAGCTATCTACAACAAATGATCAGTGTCTATCAACGCCAAGGTTACGCATTATTATTCAGTCAATCGTCCAGAGGCCCCGTACGCAGCAGAATGCCTTGTGTTGAACAGGAAAGGTCTAACTGAAAAGTTAGAAGCCAAATAAAGAAAAATCCTCAGAAAAGTCCTAGGACCAATCAGGAAAAAAATGGTGAATACAGGAAATGGCATAACATTGAACTGTAGGCATGTGGACACGATAGCGGAAACAAGTCGGAAACGGAGGATTAATTCGTCGTTGTTCGGGCAAAAGGTTATATCACAATACTCTTCCTATCAATTATTTTCCTTAATACTTGTCACGCCTCCCAAATGCTGGGGCTGTACCTTAATTAAGGCCACGGCCGCTTCCTTCTCATTCCTAGTCCCTCCCTGTCCCATCGTCGCCATAAGACCTATCTGTGTCGGCGCGACGTAACGTAGCTGGCAAAAGAAAAGTCACGCCTCCCAGCCAATATGGATTTGTAGTCCATCAGAACTATTTTCGCTATCTTCATTTTCTTATGTTAACGTGTAAAGGAAAATGAACCTTAAGTTCATCGTACTGTGGGGGTGAGTAAATAAGTCATGTAAACATACATTCCTAGAGTGCGGTACGGTAAGGTTCATTTTTCTTTATACGTCAACAAAGGAAAGTGAACACAACGAGCATTGTTTTGATGGCCTAAATATTCATGTGACTGAGAGGCCTGACCAGTCTTAAGAGAAATAATGGATGGGAAGAGCATTTTGAGACATAACCTTTTGCCCGAACAACGACGAATTGTTCGGCCACATAACACGCATGAACTCGCAGCGATTGACCAAGCGGATCTTTTCTTACTTAACAAAACAAGAAAACGAAGGGACCCTGGATCATCGAAGTTGGAAAAAACCTTCAGGAAATAAGGGATCACAGATGAAGACATCCAGGAACGTGTTCCTCTCCAGAAGAATATTGAAGCATACTAGCGGTTCCAAGAAAAGCCGAAGTTGAAAACAGGCAAGAAATGGACTGTTGAAAGAAAGGAGGCTCACAGGAAACGACTGCGGGAATACTGGGAAAGAATTAAAGCTTAAGGATGCAAACGGTTGAAATAACGTGGTCCACAGCCGGCCAAAACGAAGTATAATAATAATAATAATAATAATAATAATAATAATAATAATAATAATAATAATAGTCGACAGTCAGTTTGCATCTGGAATGTGATACATCAACTAGTATGTATTTTGGTGTGTAGAATCCGAATATACCTTTCAAAATGTTCTAGCACGTACCATTTTTTAGTTTCTAAAGGTTTTTTTATTTTTGTATTCAGTATTTCGCTTTTTGCTGTTCTTCTGTTTTGATGTCTAATTGTTTCTTATTGATTTGCAAAGGAGAGCTAGAAGATCTACAAATCGTCAGTAAATGGTTGGTGTGGTAATCCAGTGGTGTGAAAGAGATCCTCAGCGAGTGTTTCCTGTGAAAAATAGTGCAAACTTTTTGTGTTTAAAACTTACACTAAGAAAAATGGCAACTAGTAAATCTCGTTGCTGTCTAAACCACCCCGACAACTTTTGTTATGTGTGTGGGAAATTCACCCCAAAAGCCCAAAGAAAACCAATCACTGATTTGGTTAAGAAGGCATATAAATTGTATTTTGATTGTCCTGTTGGTGATCAAGATAAAGATTTTGCACCTCATATTGCCTGCATAACCTGTACTACAACCTTAACCGAGTCGTTGAAGGGAAAACGCCGAGCCATGCCATTCGCTGTTCCGATGGTGTGGTGTGAGCCTAAAGACCATTATTCAGACTGTTACTTCTGTCTTACAAATATTTCGGGACATTCAAGCAAATCTAGACATGAAATAAAGTATCCAAATGTATTTTCAGTGCATTTGCCTGTGCCCCATGATGAGGCGTTGCCTGTTCCTGTCTGTAACTTGAAAGCCACGGAACCAGACACCATGTCAAGTGAATCAGAAAGTACTGAACATATAGAAAAGTACTGCCCTCAATATCATGACACTTCACCTCAGCTCTTTAATCAAGAGGAATTGAACGATTTGGTTCGCGATCTAAAACTTTCGAAACAGCCAGCTGAACTCTTGGGGTCGAGACTGCAGCACGGAACCTTCTAGCTCGAGGGACAAAAATTTCCTGTTTCAGATCAAGAGGTGCTTCCTTCGCTCAATATTTCGATATGCAGAATTCAATGTGTGTATGTAGAGATGTCAATGGTCTGATAATGCAGCTAGGTGTACAACATAATGCACAGGAGTGGCGACTATTTATTGACTCTAGTAAAACCAGCTTGAAAGCAGTACTACTGCATAATGGCAATGCATTTCCATCGGTACCTTTGGCTTACGCAGTAGACATGAAAGAAACTTATGAAGCCATGGCTTTGCTGCTAGAGGCAATCAAATATAAGGATAATGAATGGCAGCTTTGCTGTGATTTAAAAGTTGTTGCATTCCTTACAGGTTTACAGGCTGGATTCACGAAATACTGCTGCTTTTTGTGCCTTTGGGACAGCCGTGACACCAAGAACCACTATACAGTCAAGGAATGGCCTATAAGGAAGTAATATGTTCCTGAAAGCGTAAATGTGAACAATACCCCATTGGTTGAGCCCGATAAAATCATTTTGCCTCCCCTTCATATCAAGTTGGGCCTGATTAAGAACTTTGTAAAAGCTCTGGATAAAGAAGGTGAGGCCTTCAATCACTTAAAAGAAAAGTTTTCCAAATTGAGGCAAATCTGAAAGAGGGTATATTTGTTGGACCACAAATAAGAAAATGCTTTAAGACCCAACCTTTGATACCAAACTCGCAGATATCCAATTAGCTGCTTGGTCTACTTTTAAAGCAATTGTGAAGGGCTTTTGGGGTAGCAGGAAAGACAAAAACTATGTTACCATTGTGAATGATCTGTTGGACAACTATAAGAACATGGGGTGTAGAATGTCGCTTAAAATTCACTTTTTACATTCTCACCTTGATTTCTTCCCGGAAAATTTGGGAGCCGTAAGCGATGAGCATGGTGAACGCTTTCACCAAGACATTCTTACCATGGAACACCGTTACCAAGGCCATTGGAACCCTTCGATGATGGGTGACTACTGCTGGGGTCTTGTTAGGGAGAGTGATGAAACGGCAAACAAAAGAAGAGCTCCGTCGTCGCATTTTTCAAAAACCAAAGACGATTAAAGGTGAAAATATCTTCTGAACTAATTTGGACCTTTTATTGGCATCATGCCCATATATACATACAAAACAGTATTGATTTCAAACGTTCTGAATGTGTATTTTTGTTTGACTTAATTGTGTTAATTTTCGCTATTGCCGTTTTTTATTCTGCTGTATATCTAGGAAATGTGACGTCATAGAGAAAAACTGATTTTACCAGTGTATTCACCACCCCAAAATTAAGTAAATCCACCTATTTACAAACCAGATGCAAAAAAGTTTAAATTTGTTAATTAGTGTAATAATAATAATAATAATAATAATAATAATGGCGTGTAGACACTGAAGAGGCCTCATGCAGGTCCTTCGAGGTGATATCCATAGACCTGCGCCTCTTTGAGGATAGGACCCTATCTTACGATGAAACCTAATGTTGAAGAAGTCACAAACACCCAGTCCCCAAGCCACAGGTATTAAGTAATGAAGTTTAAAATCCCCGAATCGTTCGGCGATTGAACCCGTGATCCCTTGTTAAGTTGGCTATGTAACCGTGATTATACACAAGTAGGATGAGAAAAATGTATTATTATTATTATTATTATTATTATTATTATTATTATTATTATTATTATTATTATTATTTATATCCTGATTTTCTGTGTAAAATGCCACATACATTGAGGATCAACACGGCAAACTTTGTTCTGTTATTCAGGCGGTAATGAAAAAATCCGGTGTCGTCCCATTTGCGGTCAGTCAGGTAGAATACAAAAATAAACTAGTTTTGACGGGTGAGACATTGTCCCATTTGCGATCACTCTTATCAGTGGGGATATGGAATTCCCTACTCAAGGACTGGTACAGGCAGACAGCCTTTTAAATAATTGGCGACAGCTGCGTGCTAGGATTCGGATGCTGAAACTCATTAAATTAATTATGTTTACCGCTTGAGTACGATGCGTTAATATCGGGACAAGGAGACCTTTTATTTAGGGTTAGCAGATGGTTATGGGTGTAATCAAATGATTTTTGAAATGCAGGAAAAAAGCAGGGCGTATTAAACCGTTATACTTCTTCAAATTCAAAATAAATGTTTTGCTGTAACACTCTACTTCCTCGGCATTGCGACCCTTTTTGGGTTGTGTCTTGATTGCGGACAAGGCAAAAACCGACCAGATTCCGAACAACTAAATATACCCTGTCCAGATTGCGAACAAGAGATTAGTGTTGACGTGGGATACATAAAACAGATACAATTTTCAAAACAGTCTCATATGAAATTTTTGTTATAGTAGTAGTAACATTAACTGGTACATTGGGATGTTTTAGATAACCCAACAATATTTATAAAAATATTTTTCTTATTGAAAATTTTAATAATTTAGTTTGGGGTAATCTTATGATTTAGAATATCCTTTTTATTATATAACATAACTAGAGGGGCATTTGTTTATGGTGGATTAGTGAGAGCTGTATTATTAATAGATTATTATTATTATTATTATTATTATTATTATTATTATTATTATTATTATTATTATTATCTTTTTCCTACGAGGTCTTATGGTGTCGATGGGATTGGCCTAGGAGTTGGAAGGAAGCGGCCGTGGCCTTAATTAAGGTACAGCCTCAGCATTTGCCTGGTGTGAAAATGGGAAACCACGGAAAACCATCTTCAGTGCTGCCGACAGTGAGGTTCGAACCCTCTATCTCCCGGATACAAGCTCACAGCTGCGTGCCCCTAACCGCACGGCGAACTTGCCAGGTGGAAGTAATTTTCAGATTTTAATTTTATTTTTATTTTGATAGAGCTATCCAAGACTCGCGATTTGAAACCTTTTCGGGCCTTTTAGCTCTTTAACTTTCGGCACAATTGAGTAAATTGCTGCATTTTACGTTTTTCGTAGTACTTTGTCCGCTAGGAAATGTTTTCAGTATTAATAAGTAGTTAGAAGACGTAAAATCAAGCACATTATATTCGTGCGAATAGAACTAAGGGGAGGGGTTGGGAGAATCCCTGAGTCTAGCCTAATTAGCAGTCTCCCTGCTGCATGGACGTTGGAAAACCCCAACAGGCTGCTGATAACTTTAAAGTGATCTCAAATGGGACACGAACTGGTCTTTCTTCGCATTCCTTTTTTCTTCCGAACTGGAAGTGACCGCAAATGGAACAAATTTTGCTGTGACCGCAAATGGGACTGACCGCAAATGGGACACAACCAAAAATCCACATCCCAATTCTTGATAATCACGGAGCGATGAACCTCCCTCTGACACATACAATATTTACGTTTGAGTAATGAACGTAACACAAAATATCAATGATCAGGCAAATAAATATGTAAGTTTGTGCCACAGACCTCTCACAAGCACTGAGAGATAGAGAAGTGACTCCGGAAACAAAGAGAGAAAAGGGAAGAAACGTCGAGGGAGAAGAAGGTTCGTAATACGTTGCTTCCAGCTTGAAATTTTATAGCTCAAAACTAAAATAGGGAAAAACAAAATACAAACCCAATGACATGAAAGAAGTGGGAAACGTGAGAATCTTAACAAGAAAATCTCAACTGAATGAAGTTGTTGAAGAAGTCTGTTACACATAAAACTCTAAGGGTTTGTATTTTGTTTTTCCCTATTTTAGTTTTGAGCTATAAAATTTCAAGCTGGAAGCAACCTATTACGAACCTTCTTCTCCCTCGACGTTTCTTCCCTTTTCTCTCTTTGTTTCCGGAGCCACTTCTCTATTATGTATTCACCGAGGTCAGTTACTTTTGCTGTTATCTTATGTTTCCAAAACTCGGATATCACTCACTTCCGTATTCAACACAGAATTTATTATCTTTGTTTACCAAAACTAAGTTTATGTTTCAATCTGAGTTTGAAATGTTTCGATTCCATTCGGGGTTTGCAAATAATTTGCATGAATTATTTCCGCTATTGAGCAGAAACGAAGAAAGAAGCCTAATATGAGATTTCAAGAGAGTGAATTTTTATTGAATTAAGTGTCTGAAAGCGTTAACAACATAGAGAATTAGAAAACAAATTATAGCCTGCACATTGTGTATTTCACTCAAAAATAAGCCAGTATTCCTTAATTCTTAATTAAAATGTCACCCAGTCGTGTACCGTACAAGATACAAGCTACATTCATGAATTAATTTTAGGCCACCGGGCGAGTTGGCCGTGCGGTTAGAAGCGCGCAGCTGTAAGCTCGCATCCGGGAGATAGTGGGTTCGGACCCCACTGTCGGCAGTCCTGAAGATGGTTTTCCGTGGTTTCCCATTTTCACACCTAATTAAGGCCACGGCCGCTTCCTACCCATTCCCAGGCCTTTCGTGTTCCATCGTCGCCATAAGACCTATCTGTATCGGTGCGACGTAAAGCAACTGGCATTTTAGGCCTGTGTATGTGTTGAGAATTCCAGGTTATGTTCGATGTTGGATAACACTGACGGCGTCAAAGCTTTAGATAATCTAAAATGTGTCTGAAAATAAGTGTCCTCGTATCCTTCGAAATATGTCGCACGTTCTTTTATCCACCTAGGACTTTTATTAATTACATAACCTTGATCATATTCCTCGTCGCTATGATTTTCTCTTTAATTTAGATATATGAGCCATCTCCGAGCTGCCATCTTGAAAGGCTATTATCTTAGCTTTCCCATTTTAACGGTCAAACAATATCCGGTAAAATTTTAAACCGAGATAATACCCGTTATACGAGATAATGTTGTTGGTGAATACAAACTTAACTGTTATCTCGGTTTACGTAGCTTGAAAGTAACATAAAAGCTTTCACTCGCGTTGGTGAATACGAGCTAACTGAACTAGGCCGAGAGCTCACGTGCCAGCAAAAATAATACGGATTGATACAATAGACTATCCATTAATCTTAGTAAGACCAACTACATGATTTTTCACAAGCCCGCATGTGCAACTCCTCTTTATATTACTGTACATTAACATTCTCCGATCATCCTTTACCAAGAGTACAATTTACTAAATTTCTAGGTTTAAAAATAGATGAAATGCTTGACTGGAACGAGCAAGTTAAAACTATATGCAAAAAAATAACTCCAGCAATTGGAGTGCTTCACAGACTAAGATATAAATTCAACCGTAAGTTTTTAAAATCTATTTATCAGGCTCTCAGTGAAAGTCACCTGACTTATATGATTCATGTTTGGGGATGTTGCAATAAGGAACTCTTTGAGAAAGTTGCCATTTTACAAAAAAGAGCACTAAAAATACTTTTTTATTTACCACCCTTAACACCTACAGATTATTTGTTTAAGAAATGCAGACTTCTACCACTCCACATGTTACGTGATAGAGCTTCAGCTATGATGGTATATAAAATTAAGCATAAATTGGTTCATACAAACACTATCTGTATTATAAATTCTGACATACACTCATCTAACACTCGAGGAGCAAAGAGAGTCCATACCGAATTTGTAAAAACTAGTAAGTATGGTTGTAACTCCTTATGGCACTACTCTGCGAAGGTGCACAATGCACTTCCAAAACATATACAACAGGCAACAACAATTTCAAAATTTAAACAAAAAATAAATAATCAATGGACAAAAGAAAATGTGCAGTAAATCTTTCAACCAAGTAATGTACAGTGGTATTATATATTGTATTTTTATTTGTGAGACTGTAACGTATTTAGAAATAAGCTATTATTAAATTGTCAATATTTTGTAACTCTGCCAATATTTAATCTTCTATTGCGCCATAAGAGCCTCGGCTCAGGTGCCCTTTCTTGAGTAAAAAAATAAAAAATAATAAAAAATGATTCCCAATGAAGAACGGAACAATAGAAGTGTATTCTTCATCCTCTTCTTCTTTTTCTACCGCTTTCCCCACATCTGTAGGGTCGTGGGTGTGAACTGCGGCGCACATGTGGATTTGGCCCTATTTTACGAACAGATGCCCTTCCTGACGACAAACCTATGAGGAGTTTTGTAATCAGTATTGTGTGTTTTTGTGGTGGTTGGTAGTTTATTGCCTGAATATGAAGGGGAAAGAGTTGGGACAAACACGACACCCAGTCTCCGAGTCAGAAGAATTAATCAGAGGTGATTAAAATTCCGAACCCGGCCAGGAATAGAACCCAGGATCCTATGAATCGAAGGCCTCAACGCTGACAATTCACCCAAGGAGTCGGACAATTCTAGAAATTTATCGACTCATAAAAACTCTAAAAAATACACTGATCCGTTTAATCAAAGTTCAACATACAATTCGAATAATCTAAGTAGATCTCAGTGTCCTACTCTTTAGAATTAAATAAAATACTGAAGTTAATATGTAAGAGGAAACTAGAAACGAACCAATGGTGTGATCATGAAGAAACTTCATGTCAAATATATATATATATATATATATATATATATATATTTTTGTGCAAGTTTCGTCTGGGAGCTGACTTCCTTCTTACAGAATACTGCTGATCGGAACTGCGAGCTCACTGCATTAGCTTTACTGCACCTTGATTCAATAGGAGGATAGGTTACCTAGGAGAATAATGGACTCTGTTATGGAGGGTAAGAGAAGTAGAGGGAGATCAAGACGACGATGGTTAGACTCTGTTTCTAGTGATCTAAAGATAAGAGGTATAGAACTAAATGAGGCCACAGCACTAGTTGCAAATCGAGGATTGTGGCGACGTTTAGTAAATTCTCAGAGGCTTGCAGACTGAACGCTGAAAGGCAAAACAGTCTATAATGATAATGTATGTATGTTCCTGCAAGTTGCTTCAAGTCGCAAAGACACAGATAGATCTTATGTCGACGATGGGACAGGAAAGGGCTAGGAGTGGGAAGGAAGTGGCCGTGGCCTTAACGTACAGCCCCAGAATTTTCCTGGTGTGAAAGCACGGAAAACCATCTGCAGGGTTGCTGACAGTGGGGTTTGAACCCACTATATCCCGAATGTTGTATACTGGCCGCACTTAAGCTATTGCAGCTGTCCATCTCGGTTGTCAACGTTTCATAATACAATCAATGAATACTCATTGACACTTTAATTCAAATCTCCTATTCACTTATTTGAGCGTCCTGTATATAAGACTGTCTACTCTCCTACTGGCGTCCCACTTACAAGAGCTGAACTAGGCTAGTAATAAATACATACGTACATACATACATACATACATACATACATACATACATACATACACTGACTGACAGAGCAAATGCAACACCAAGAAGGAGTGGTCAGAACTTTATGCCAATTGCAGGGTAGACTGACGTCACTGAGGTATGCTCATGATGTGAAATGCGCCGCTGTGCTGCGCACGTAGCGAACGATAAATGGGACACGGCGTTGGCGAATGGCCCACTTCGTACCGTGATTTCTCAGCCGACAGTCATTGTAGAACGTGTTGTCGTGTGCCACAGGACACGTGTATAGCTAAGAATGCCAGGCCGCCGTCAACGGAGGCATTTCCAGCAGACAGACGACTTTACGAGGGGTATGGTGATCGGGCTGAGAAGGGCAGGTTGGTCGCTTCGTCAAATCGCAGCCGATACCCATAGGGATGTGTCCACGGTGCAGCGCCTGTGGCGAAGATGGTTGGCGCAGGGACATGTGGCACGTGCGAGGGGTCCAGGCGCAGCCCGAGTGACGTCAGCACGCGAGGATCGGCGCATCCGCCGCCAAGCGGTGGCAGCCCCGCACGCCACGTCAACCACCATTCTTCAGCATGTGCAAGACACCCTGGTTGTTCCAATATCGACCAGAACAATTTCCCGTCGATTGGTTGAAGGAGGCCTGCACTCCCGGCGTCCGCTCAGAAGACTACCATTGACTCCACAGCATAGACGTGCACGCCTGGCATGGTGCCGGGCTAGAGCGACTTGGATGAGGGAATGGTGGAACGTCGTGTTCTCCGATGAGTCACGCTTCTGTTCTGTCAGTGATAGTCACCGCAGACGAGTGTGGCGTCGGCGTGGAGAAAGGTCAAATCCGGCAGTAACTGTGGAGCGCCCTACCGCTAGACAAAGCGGCATCATGGTTTGGGGCGCTACTGCGTATGATTCACGTCACCCCTAGTGCGTATTCAAGGCACGTTAAATGCCCACCGCTACGTGCAGCATGTGCTGCGGCCGGTGGCACTCCCGTACCTTCAGGGGCTGCCCAATGCTCTGTTTCAGCAGGATAATGCCCGCCCACACACTGCTCGCATCTCCCAACAGGCTCTACGAGGTGTACAGATGCTTCCGTGGCCAGCGTACTCTCCGGATCTCTCACCAATCGAACACGTGTGGGATCTCATTGGACGCCGTTTGCAAACTCTGCCCCAGCCTCGTACGGACGACCAACTGTGGCAAATGGTTGACAGAGAATGGAGAACCATCCCTCAGGACACCATCCGCACTCTTATTGACTCTGTACCTCGACGTGTTTCTGCGTGCATCGCCGCTCGCGGTGGTCCTACATCCTACTGAGTCGATGCCGTGTGCATTGTGTAACCTGCATATCGGTTTGAAATAAACATCAATTATTCGTCCGTGCCGTCTCTGTTTTTTCCCCATCTTTCATCCCTTTCGAACCACTCCTTCTTGGTGTTGCATTTGCTCTGTCAGTCAGTGTAGATACATACATAATCATTATAAACTGTTATGCCTTCCAGGTTCAGTCTGCAAGCTTATGTTAAATTACTAAACGTCGCCACAATCCTCCATTTGCAACTAACGCTGTGGCCTCATTTAGTTCTATACCTCTTATCTTTAGATCGCTAGAAATTTAGTCCAACCATCGTCGATTTAGCCTCCCTCTGCTTCTCTTACCCTCCATAACAGAGTCCATTATTCTCCTAGGAAACATATCCTCCTCCATTCGCCTCACATGATCCCTCCACCGAAGCCGGTTTATGCATACAGGTTCATCAATCGAGTTCATTCAAAACTTAGACTTTATATCCTCATTTCGAGTAACTTCCTGCCATTGTTCCCACCTGTTTGTACCAGGAAAAATTCTCGCTACTTTCATGCCTGTTACTTCTAACTCATGAATAAGTTATCCTGCGTTCACCCAGCTTTCGCTCCCGTAAAGCAAAGTTGATCTGAAAACAAACCTATGTAAAGATAGTTTCGCCTGGGAGCTGACTTCCTTCTTACAGAATACAGTTGATTGTAACTGCGAGCTCACTGCTTTAGCTTCACTGCACCTTGATTCAGTCTCAATATGTTACCATCCTGGGAGAACACACATCCTAAATACTTGAAATTATCTACCTGTTCCACCTTTGTATCACCAATCTGATATTCAATTCTGTTGAATTTCTTACTTACTGACATCAATTTAGTCTTCGAAGGGTTAATTTTCATACCATAGTCAGTGCACCTATTTTCATGTTACAGGATATTAGACTGCAGCAGGCTTTCGGCACAATTTGCCATTAAGACCAAGTCGTCAGCTTAGACCAGACTGCTTACCATATTTCCACCTAAGTGAATCCCTCCCTGCCACTTTATACCATTCAGCAGATGATCCATATGAACTACGAACAACAAAGGTGAAGAATTACAGCCTTGTTTATCCCCTGTAAGTACCCTGAACCAAGAAATCATTCTATCATCAGTTTTCACTGCAGCCTTATTTCTAGCCTTTGCTTGATCTCATAGTCCCCCAGTATGCTGAACATCTTTTGCCTCGGAACCCTGTCATATGCTTTCTATAGATCTACGAAACAAACATAACTCTCTATTCCTCTCGTAGCATTTTTCAATTCCCTGGCGCATACTGAAAATCTGATCCTGGCAGCCCCTCTGTGGTCCGAAACCACACTGGTTTCCATCCAACTTCCTCTCAGCCACTGATCGCACCCTCCCTTCCAAAATGCCAGTGAATACTCTGCCTGGTATACTAATAAATGAGATGCCTCGATAGTTGTTGCAATGTACCTTATTTATTTATTTATTTATTTATTTATTTATGTATTTATTTATTTATTTATTTATTTATTTATTTATTTATTTATTTATTTATTTATTTATTTATTTATTTATTTATTTATTTATTTATTTATTTATTTATTTATTTATTTATTTATTTATTTATTTGTCATAAGTCTGTACATAGTTCTCCACCATATTCAACAGACGCTATGCATATGGCTGCATGAGAGCATGAATGAGTTAATTAATGAATGAATCCATGATTGAATTGTCATGCAAACATGAATGAATAAACACTTGTCTCCCAGTCACGGATAACTACTAACTGAGGAGAGAGCATTCCATGAGTCGATGGATAATTGCATGGGTCGATTTATGAATGAATGCATGCGTAACTCTATAATCTACCTTAATTTGTGACTCCTTACACGGGTGTAAAACCATTCTACATGCAACGGCCACATCTATAACTACTGCCCGGTCGTGTTATCAACCCCTGGTGAGAAAAAGAGCCACCCTCCCAGGGATAACACGCCCGGCCCTCCACCTACTCTATCAGCTGTTAAACACTAATTTATCACCATCTAAAAGTACCTTATCAACATTCCATGCTAATCTTTCTATGAAGCCATTTCATCCCTGCCTTCCCACTATACTTCACCATTTCAGGTCTAAATTCATTTTTTTTTTTTGCTGCTTTATGACAATGGAGTTTATTTACCATCCTTTCCACTTTCTCAAGCGTAATTTCTCCAACAGTTTTCTCCTCCCCATGAGCTCCGTTGTTCGTGACACAGGCTAGTAATATCTACACAGAATGACTTATTATTATTTAGCAGATTACCTGACGCGTTACAGGCGTGGTCCGTCCACTGGGAAGGACATGGGCTTGATTCCATTTCAAAAAGTCATAAAGGATTTGAAACGAGCATAAATTCATGAAGAGGAAAACTGATATCTAGGCTCTGGTTGTTACGAATAGCTCTGTTGTGAACACTGCAGAACCTACGCTAAGATGAATTGACGTGTGAAGCAGTTCTTGCTACAGGTTTCTTAAATGCTCTGGTTGACCTTGATGTACTACGGCGGACTTTGAAATTGAAGAACGACAGGAAGACTGGTTTGTCAACGGTCGCATTTATGCTTTGGTATAAAAAGTTATATCATCCGTCTGCTTTCGATATTCTTACAGTATAATAGCCAGAGGAACGATTCCAAAGGTTTGTAAAGTGGAGATAAACATACATATAAATCGGTAAAACAACTCAATATCAAGAGACCCTGGAATTTAAGAAGTGGTGTTATCTCCCTGACAAAGGTAGAGTTATCTTTTCTAAAGAACATCCAGCTTCCAATAAATGGATCAGCCACCGCGAAGGAGTATGACACAGCGAATGGAGAGACGCCCTGAAGATGACGGGGAATGTAGCAGCAATTCGTGCTGTGCCCGGTAGGTCGATGAACAGTAACCGTTGTGCTCTATGCCTCAACGAGATTGAAACTCTTGCACACGTCCTTGGTTCCTACCAGCACGGTGAAACTCTACTAGCGCCTAGTGACAGGATCGTACTATGAACCAAACACGAAACGCACATGCGCGCTTCCATACTCTACCACGAGCTGAATGAGACCACGCTAATTGGAGATGAGCTTAACCGATATTTCAGAATATCGGTGACAGGCGTATCTGTGACACAAAAATACCTGTGACTTTCATCTGTGATTCAGTCACAGAAAGCACGAGCATATGATTATCGTCACGGTCTCTCTTTGGTCGCGAAGGGGGTTGGGGTGGAGTGGGGGCAGTATGGAAATACTTCTAGTTGATATGAAGACAAAGTCGGGTTGTATTTTTTGGAAGATTCGGGACATTAGAAGCGTGAAAAATAATATTCACGTTTTAATTTGAAGTTTTAATAGTTTTAATAATGCATGGGGAAAAGGTTATCAACATGATGCGCAATAAATTAAAAATTACCAATTATTTACAGTACTTGATGTAGGTTTAAAAATAAAAAGACTAAAAGTAATAAATTTATGAACTTAATACGAAGATTCCTCCCATATACAGGGCTGTTCTGAAAAGTTGTCCACCTCAAATAACTCGTGAACGATTAAAGATATTGTCATTTTGTTTTGACTTTCAGTAATGGTACCAAAGGTATAATAATCGGACTTAAAATAAGTACCGTATCATACATTAATATTGTCTGAGATCATAGTACTGACTTCGCTTTTTTTTAAACGGTACTACACTATTTTATACACATAGCCTTAAATCTAGAAACATTGCAAATTCAGCACCGTGATTATTTTGAAAATCGGACATGTACTTCTCGAAATAATATTATGTACCTATTGAAACATGCCTCATTTACCAGCTGAGGACTAATCTGTTCGACTCGCGCTACGTATGAAACATGAGCTATAGATCATTCCACGTTAAGAAAACAGTATTGCTGTTATGGATCTGCAAGGATCGAACACACCCTGTATTAGACACACAAAATTCGTCGTGATTAAGGAATATTATAATGTACTTACATCGTATAGTGAAAGAAAGGAAAATGATGAGGTATTTTTTGCACTGCGTTATTAAAATAACTACGTAAGAGTTTATATTTCATAAATACATTCACAGGGAGAAAGCGCAACAGCCATCGCTTTGTTGCCTTCCTTCATTTTCTTTGAATGTCGCTCTGGTACAAGTAACTCATAATCCGTCATTATGTGAATCCTGGAAGCTTATCACTGTTGTAGAGAGGTCGTCTATTAATGTGATGCGTATGTTTTTAGCCGGTATATCAGGGCGTAATTATCTTGAACTTAAATACTGAGTGTCACCAATGCATATGCCGGATTGTTTCCATTATGCTGTAAATACCAAAATGAGCCCCATCTAAAACCCCGTCACGTTGAGTTCATAAATATAATTTTCAGCGTAATTTCTTCCCCAGTTTATCTTGAACTCAAATAATGAGTTTCACAAATTTACGTGCTGCCGTATTCCCGTGATGCTGTTGAACAAATCTGTTCGATATGGCAACCATGATGTCATATAAGAGCAATACTGTTTTCGTAACATGGAATGACCTATAGCTGTTGACATATAGAGTTGCTAGACAGGTATTCTCTTTACTTTGCTCATAAATACACTATGATAAAATGCATGATTATCACCTTTAATACCGCCGTCGTTAACTGGTAAATGAGAAACGGATACAGATCATGAGCTACAACGGATAGCATAGCCCTGTGAGCTTGATCCAAGTATACAACTTAAAATATATTTTGTCACAGCTATTTCCGTGACAGCGTATCTGATGTATCGGTGACAGAAAAATATCGTTGACAAAGTAACAGGCTGTGATTTATTGACTATCTCTAGCGCTAATGTAACTGTTGGAGTTAACAAGTGCTATTATCGTAAGGTGATTTTATTTCGTTCTGAACGTTTCTTTTCTTTTCTTTTCTTTCTTTCTTTTTTCTTTCTTTCTTTTTTTCTTTCTTTCTTTCTCTCTTTCTTTCGTTGTTGTTTTTGTTGTTGTTGTTCATGTTCTTGTTCCATGCTGTTTCATTTTGTGTGGTTTTGTGAATAAGAAGACAGGCAATATGCCTACTCTCTAAGTTCAGTATGTTTACTTGCTCTGAGTGTGGTAGTGTGTACGAAGCAAGAACTACTTTGCGGAGACATGTAAATCAGAAACATCCTCTGAAACTAGAAGAGATAGCGTCAAACTCATGTAAATCTCAGGGTAGTGGGTTCTATACGTGTAACATATGTAGGCTTAATACTAATAAAACTTTTGTTCAGCAATCGTGTCTGAAGCAGCATCAGCGTACCCAGCACGCCGATACTGTATGTCCTTAATTAGCTTTGTTTTTTTAAAGAATTTATAAAATACCACTTTGTAGGTAAATGTGTACGTAAAATAGCATGTTCACTTTCTTTAAGAAATCGTGAGTGTTCGTTTCCAACATTCACAATTGCTTGTGTTGCATGCTGTGTACTAAAATTGTGCTCATTAACCAGCTTGAAAACACTAAGTAATCTATACTGTATTATACCGAATATTACCAACGTCAGTTATTCCGCAGAATATATTGCTTTTTACTTCTGATTCCTGTCTGCTGTGTTACGCATGCGCACATTACAAGTGGTTCATAGCACGGGACGGTCTTTAGGCGCTTGTCGAAACTGCGCATCGCTAGGCATCATCAGTTAAGAACCACCATCGTCCAGGCCCTCAGAAGAACCGGATTCACCGTCCATGAAGAGATTCGTGACTTATCAGAGAATGGAAGCAATCGAAGGATCGATATAATTGCCTACAAAGACAACAATGCAGGATATACCAAGCGGCTCGCGAGCGCCGTACTTTCTACTTACAACTGTCCCGCATGCAATAGTGATTCATGGGATGCCTAATCACGTTTTTCGAAGGAGGGACAACGTGTTGTATTTCGGGTGTTGTGAAACAAATAGCAGTCATTTTACTACACACGTTCTAAGACAGAGTGCATTTGTAAGTATGCCAAAGATGCAGAAAAAGTATAAAAACTTATTAATTTATACACGTGAAGACATTCCACTCTATGAAAGAGATTGTTTGTACCGGGCGAGTTGGCCGTGCGGTTAGGGGCGCGCAGCTGTGAACTCACATCCGGGAGATAGTGGGTTCGAATCCCACTGTCGGCAACTCTGAAGATGGTTTTCTGTGGTTTCCCATTTTCACACCAGGCAAATGCTGGGGCTGTACCTTCATTAAGGCCACGACCACTTCCTTCCCATTCCTAGACCTTTCCTGTCCCATTGTCGGCGTAAGACCTATCTTTGTCGGTGCGAAGTAAAACAAATAGCAAAAATAATAGAGATTGTTTGTATGAAACAAAAAGTAATACGTAACATTATTAGAGCTTCAAAACTTAAAATTAAAATGTCACAATTGGATGTATCAGAGCGTTTCCTTCTACAACTACTCATAATAGATATGCTCAAAAATATGTCCCTGATGGCTCAGGCAGTACCGAACACGTCTCGTAGCGTTTGCATGAAAACGCCTCAACATTTTTGGTGTCACTGCAGCACAGACCTCACGAATTTGTTGTTGTAATTGTCCAGCATTTTCTGGCTCAGTTTCGTATACTTTCGATTTTATATATCCCCAAAGAAAATATCCAGGGGATGAGCTCAGGTGATCGTGATTGCCACTGCCAGGGTCCACCACGTTATATTCACCGTTCAGGATATCGCGAATCAAGATTTTCCTTAACGGCTCGAAAGTAGTGAGGTGGTGCACCATCATTCTGGAACAAATGTTGCAGTACTAGCTGCAGTGGAATATCTTCTAGAAGGTTTTCTAAAGACAAGTCGGTCTATTGATGATGTAGTCTCCCAGAATACCTCATCACACATAACCCCCCTTATGATGTGCTCGAACTTTGTAGCAGTTTGGTGAAGCCCAATAACGGAGATTGTACCGTACATTATTATTATTATTATTATTATTATTATTATTATTATTATTATTATTATTATTATTATTATTATTATTTTATCATCTCAGTAAGGTGAAATTCAACTTACCGTGTGAAGGCCTGCGTTCATAATATTGCAGTACATTCTGCACAACATCAGCATTGTCACAGACGGGTCTGTCTCTGCTTATAGGTGCCTTGAACATCAATTACATCTTAATTGACCGGGCGAGTTGGCCGTGCGGTTAGGGGCGCGCAACTGTGAGCTTGAATCCGGGAGATAGTGGGTTCGAACCCCACTGTCGGCAGCCCTGAAGATGGCTTTCCGTGGTTTCCCATTTTCACACTAGGCAAATGGTGAGGCTAATTACCTCAATTACGGCCACGCCCACTTCCTTCCCATTCCTAGGCCTTTCCTATCCTATCGTCGCTGTAAAACAAATAGGAAAAAGGTCTTAATTTCAGCTCTGTTTGGCAAAATACGTTTGGAAACTCCTGTGTACACCGTCTGCGAGCTTCGGCTGCATTCCACCCAGATTCTCCATAGATTAAAATGTCTGTGTTCTTCGTTGCAGAACACACTAGCCGTTGCCGACATGTAGTCAGCAAATGCGGTCGAAAATGAGGTTTATTAATGCAAGGGGTTTCATTAGACGGGTAGCACTGAGGAACATACTGCGAGCGAGTGTCCCGTTGTTATCTCTTCATATTCTGACGTGGCATCCCTGCTGGAAGTAGTGCCCGCGTGAAAATCAGTTAGCACATATCCCATTCATCATTAGTGCATGCGGGATATTAATTAGTAGAAAATAAGGCGCTAGCAGACCGCTTGGTATAATCGATCGAATACTCCGTTTGGAATCCTCTTGCGAATCAACGCGACGATGTTAATCGTTAGAAGAAAGGAATATACAAGCCCACAGTTCCGTTCTACAAGGGAAAACACAACCTAAAAAATTGAAGTCATAGGTTTGCTAATCGGGAGTAGGAGCACGATACTTCGAAAATTCGTTGAGTTCTGCAAGCCATTCCATCCACCAAAATCTTTGATTATTGATATTCCAAGTTTTAGTGGACCAGAGAGGTGTAAGAAGGTACTGGTGTGAATGGGTGGACAGAGAAAATATGAGAGCATAATTTAAAACAAATTTTGAAATTTTTCTTTCCTTCATTCTGTTTTTTGAAAAAATGATAGATAATCTGAACAAGCAACAACAACATATAACAGTTAGAGAGCTCGTCAGCTCAGATAACAAGGGCGGGCTGTAAATCCAAAAATCAGGTACAATAGAGAAAATTATCGAGACAATAGTTTACAGAGGAATGAGTATTGTAGCTCTAAGGTAAGGGTGTATTCTGCCCGAAGGCAGGTCCGAAACTCTGGAGAGGTGTGCCTGAGCCGGAGTTTACGTGCTATAGGGTGGGCAGTTCATTTCCAATCCTCCAACAGCGCTTGGCAACCCACCCAAATCTTGACCACGCCCAATGTTGCTTAATTTCGGAGTTCTCACGGGATCCGGTGTTTCAACATGGCTACGGCCGTTGGCAATGAAGCTCTAAAGGTACATTATTTCAAAGAGTATTATTCACTTCGTATAGTGGTTTTAGCTTCACACGTTAATACAACCCAGCCTCTTAGAGACTCCAGTTTGTTACACAACTCTACAAGAGATAAATTTCAAAACTGTCTTTACTATCATTCCAGCTCGACAGTCTGTTACACACTCGTCTATAAATAATGACAATTAAACAGGGGCAATGAGTGCCCATTCTAAATGGCCTAGAAGTACGAAAGAAAAGGTTAAAGAAAATCGGCCATGAACAAAATGCTAGGAGACGAAACACTTGCAGTCGTTTTAAAAGACACGAAAAATCTTACATGGGCTTATGGCCCGAAGTTGCAGAGGCTAATCCTATACTACCGAGGGGTGACTGGATGGTAAAATATTAAGCACCGAAATAGTTTTTAAGAATTTAGAGTTTTAGAAAATCATAGTCACACCCATACCAAGTTAAATGAGAATTAATAGAGGTTGAACACTCTTGATTTCCCAGCAGGGATTTGAACAAGGTCTTCAGACTTGCCTGAAAATTTACGTTTAAATGGTGATATTGAATTTTAGAATTTTACATTAAGAAAGAAGTTTGAAACCTTCCCCTCTAGTAAACTGCCTGGAGCTATCACATGTTAAAAGATGTCTGCCATTACCTTGAGTTGTTGGGTCTTCCGACGACGGCATGGCTGCCCTGCCTCCTGCTACGCCGTACATACACTTAGACCGGGGCGATGAAGACGACAATAGGCCCTAAAGCGACCAGCTTTTACAGCAACTCGGAGGGGCAAGTTCCAGAATTTTCTTGAGGTAGTCAGAATACCTCTACACACCCCCAATTTTAAGTGGAGAGAAAAATATACACAAACATTCTGATTGGTTTATAACTTAAGGAAGAAGGAAGTCGTACTAATGCTAACAACCTCAGCACATAAAAAAGCAATCTACAAACACTTAAGGTTCACCACATTTGAAATTTGAAAATTCCCTTAAAAATTAATTGCCCGTTCTCCTGCCAGAGGGGGCACATAGTCCGGTTGTAGAGACACCTGAAGATTAAACGTCCAAGTATCTTCAGATTCATAGTTTGGGATTCACAGCACAGATGGCTTCTAGAAGACACGTAGTTCAACCGGACGGAGGATGTGTACCTCTGGTACAATTGCCATTGCACTTTCTGTCTTGGAATCATCATTAAATATTTTAAGAAACTATCTTCGGTGATTTTCTTACATTCAATAGACTTTTATGAAGACTTTTATAGAACTTTATTATACACTGACTGACAGAGCAAATGCAACACCAAGGAGGAGTGGTTCGAAAGGGATGAAAGTTGGGGAAAAAACAGAGACGGCACGGACGAATAATTGATGTTTATTTCAAACCGATATGCAGGTTACACAATGCGCACGGCATCGACTCAGTAGGATGTAGGACCACCGCGAGTGGCGATGCACGCAGAAACACGTCGAGGTACAGAGTCAATAAGAGTGCGGATGGTGTCCTGAGGGATGGTTCTCCATTCTCTGTCAACCATTTGCCACAGTTGGTCGTCCGTACAAGGCTGGGGCAGAGTTTGCAAACGGCGTCCAATGAGATCCCACACGTGTTCGATTGGTGAGAGATCCGGAGAGTACGCTGGCCACGGAAGCATCTGTACGCCTCGTAGAGCCTGTTGGCAGATGCGAGCAGTGTGTGGGCGGGCATTATCCTGCTGAAACAGAGCATTGGGCAGCCCCTGAAGGTACGGGAGTGCCACCGGCCGCAGCACATGCTGCACGTAGCGGTGGGCATTTAACGTGCCTTGAATACGCACTAGAGGTGACGTGGAATCATACGCAATAGCGCCCCAAACCATGATGCCGCGTTGTCTAGCGGTAGGGCGCTCCACAGTTACTGCCGGATTTGACCTTTCTCCACGCCGACGCCACACTCGTCTGCGGTGACTATCACTGACAGAACAGAGGCGTGACTCATCGGAGAACACGACGTTCCGCCATTCCCTCATCCAAGTCGCTCTAGCCCGGCACCATGCCAGGCGTGCACGTCTATGCTGTGGAGTCAATGGTAGTCTTCTGAGCGGACGCCGGGAGTGCAGGCCTCCTTCAACCAATCGACGGGAAATTGTTCTGGTCGATATTGGAACAGCCAGGGTGTCTTGCACATGCTGAAGAATGGCGGTTGACGTGGCGTGCGGGGCTGCCACCGCTTGGCGGCGGATGCGCCGATCCTCGCGTGCTGACGTCACTTGGGCTGCGCCTGGACCCCTCGCACGTGCCACATGTCCCTGCGCCAACCATCTTCGCCACAGGCGCTGCACCGTGGACACATCCCTATGGGTATCGGCTGCGATTTGACGAAGCGACCAACCTGCCCTTCTCAGCCCGATCACCATACCCCTCGTAAAGTCGTCTGTCTGCTGGAAATGCCTCCGTTGACGGCGGCCTGGCATTCTTAGCTATACACGTGTCCTGTGGCACACGACAACACGTTCTACAATGACTGTCGGCTGAGAAATCACGGTACGAAGTGGGCCATTCGCCAACGCCGTGTCCCATTTATCGTTCGCTACGTGCGCAACACAGCGGCGCATTTCACATCATGAGCATACCTCAGTGACGTCAGTCTACCCTGCAATTGGCATAAAGTTCTGACCACTCCTTCTTGGTGTTGCATTTGCTCTGTCAGTCAGTGTATTATCCATTACACAACAATACTTAGTATTAAGTATGCTTTGTCTTTTAGGCAACCTCTAAGTTGAAGTAATAATGTAATAAATGCATGTAAGAACCATAATAAAATATTCAGTAGCAATCGTCAGAAATAATCTGCACGGACGTCACAGCACTGCGAATTTCACTAAGAAACTATGGCTAGAAATTTTCTTACATATACATGTAAATTATCACTAGTCAACAGCCATTTTGCATCTGGAATGTGATACATCAACTAGTATGTATTTTGGTGTGTAGAATCCGAATATACCTTTCAAAATGTTCTAGCACGTACCATTTTTTATTTTTTAAAGGTTTTTTATTTTTGTATTCAGTATTTCGCTTTTTGCTGTTCTTCTGTTTTGATGTCTAATTGTTTCTTATTGATTTGCAGAGGAGAGCTAGAAGATCTACAAATCGTCAGTAAATGGTTGGTGTGGTAATCCAGTGGTGTGAAAGAGATCCTTAGTGAGTGTTTCCTGTGAAAGACAGTGCAAATTTTTTGTGTTTAAAACTTACACTAAGAAAAGTGGCAACCAGTAAATCTCGTTGCTGTCTAAACCACCCCGACAACTTTTGTTATGTGTGTGGGAAATTCACTCCAAAATCCCAAAGAAAACCAATCACTGATTTGGTTAAGAAGGCATATAAATTGTATTTTGATTGTCCTGTTGGTGATCAAGATAAAAATTTTGCACCTCATATTGCCTGCATAACCTGTACTACAACCTTAACCGAGTGGTTGAAAGGAAAACGCCGGCCATGCCATTCGCTGTTCCGATGGTGTGGTGTGAGCCTAAAGACCGTTATTCAGACTGTTACTTCTGTCTTACAAATATTTCGGGACATTCAAGCAAAACTAGACATAAAATTAAGTATCCAAATGTATCTTCAGTGCATTTGCCTGTGCCCCATGATGAGAGGTTGCCTGTTCCTGTCTGTACTTGAAAGCCACGGAACCAGACACCATGTCAAGTGAATCAGAAAGTAGTGAACATATAGAAGATTATTGCCCTCAACATCATGACACTTCACCTCAGCTCTTTAATCAAGAGGAATTGAACGATTTAAAACTTTCGAAACAGCAAGCTGAACTCTTGGGGTCGAGACTGCAGCACGGAACCTTCTAGCTCCAGGGACAAAAATTTCCTGTTTCAGATCAAGAGGTGCTTCCTTCGCTCAATATTTCGATATGCAGAATTCAATGTGTGTATGTAGAGATGTCAATGGTCTGATGATGCAGCTAGGTGTACAACATAATGCACAGGAGTGGCGACTATTTATTGACTCCAGTAGAACCAGCTTGAAAGCAGTACTACTGCATAATGGCAATGCATTTCCATCGGTACCTTTGGCTTACGCAGTAGACATGAAAGAAACTTATGAAGCCATGGCTTTGCTGCTAGAGGCAATCAAATATAAGGATCATGAATGGCAGCTTTGCTGTGATTTAAAAGTTGTTGCATTCCTTACAGGTTTACAGGCTGGATTCACGAAATACTGCTGCTTTTTGTGCCTTTGGGACAGCCGTGACACCAAGAACCACTATACAGTCAAGGAATAGCCTATAAGGAAGTCATATGTTCCTGGAAACTTAAATGTGAACAATACCCCATTGGTTGAGCCCGATAAAATCATTTTGCCTCCCCTTCATATCAAGTTGGGCCTTATCAAGAACTTTGTAAAAGCTCTGGATAAAGAAGGTGAGGCCTTCAATCACTTAAAAGAAACGTTTATCAAATTGAGGCAAAGCTGAAAGTGGGTACATTTGTTGGATCACAAATAAGAAAATTGCTGAAAGACCCAACCGTTGATACCAAACTCACAGATATCCACTTAGCTGCTTGGTCTTCTTTTAAAGCAATTATGAAGGGCTCTTTGGGTAACAGGAAAGACAAAAACTATGTTACCATTGTGAATGATCTGTTGGACAACTATAAGAACATGGGGTGTAGAATGTCGCTTAAAATTCACTTTTTACATTCTCACTCTGATTTCTTCCCGGAAAATTTGGGAGCCGTAAGCGATGAGCATGGTGAACGCTTTCACCAAGACATTCTTACCATGGAACACCGTTACCAAGGCCATTGGAACCATTCGATGATGGGTGACTACTGCTGGGCTCTTGTTAGGGAGAGTGATGAAACGGCAAACAAAAGAAGAGCTCTGTCGTCGCATTTTTCGAAAACCAAAGACGATTAAAGGTGAAAATAACGTCTGAACTAATTTGGACCTTTTATTGGCATCATGTCCATATATACATACAAAACAGTATTGATTTTTGTTTGACTTATTTGTGTCAATTTTCGCTATTGCCGTTTTTTATTCTGCTGTATATCTAGGAAATGTGACGTCATAGAGAAAAACTGATTTTACCAGTGTATTCAGTACCCCAAAATTAGGTAAATCAACCCATTTACAAACCAGATGCAAAAAAAATGTTTAAATTTGTTAACTAGTGTTATTTGTGTATTATTCTGTATTTCGTGGCAAGCACACTTTAATGGTTTTTTTTTTACAGTTTGCTTTACGTCTCAGCGACACACATAGGTCTTATGGCAAGGATGGAATAGGCAACGGCTAGGGGTGGAAGGAAGTGGCTGTGGCCTTAATTAAGGTACAGCTCCAGCATTCCCTGATGTGAATAAATACACAGTTTATTCAATTTGACCTTATGTGCAAACTTTCCTCTAAAAGCCCAGTTTCAGAGCAGTGTCATGTGCTAAATGGTCTGATTCAACATTTCTCTATGCGAGTATAAAATGTAATATAGACAATGTATTCCATTCCTTGCCACCTTAATGCCTTATAATCACATTCATCACCAGAATATGCTTTTGGTTTAATTTGTATCTACACCACGATCGTTTCAATAACCTAGATATTTCTGTAAGTTCCACAAAAGTTCATATATGCCAAAATTAATTGCATTTCTATATTATTCATTCATAGAACTACTTTGATGCATGTTCCTTCTTCACCCGCCAGTAAATCTCTATCCAAGTATTATTCCTACTCTGTCAAGTGGTTGCAAAACTTTAATGATCACTGGGTGCTGCAAAAACAATACATCGCTGCCGGGACAAAACCTCCTATGTGAAATATTTTAGCTTAGAACTTTGGCCGGTTAGGTTCTGTCATCTAAGGTGTAATATTGTGTGCATATTGTCAAGGCATTCTCGCTCTTCATAATGTATGCGCTGCGGGTCAGTATATCTCCAAAAAATTTATCACATAGGAGGTTTTGACCCGGCAACGACGAACACTCAACCTAAAAGCTGCAACTAGGTAAAGGCTTCCACTACCCTTAACCTCGGCATTCAAAGAAATATAGTGTTATTATTATTATTATTATTATTATTATTATTATTATTATTATTATTATTATTATTATTATTACATAATACGGCTGATGGCGGAGCTGTTGAGGTTCAAACCAGCCTCCGGGCTGAGCACTCAACATTATAATATTTCGTATTCACCCAACACTGGTTTCAGAATCATACCAAATTCATTTCACATATAGACAAAATAAAAAATAAAACATGTGAAAATATCTCAAGCCCCGAAAATTGCTGCAATAACAACAATATCAGAAATATAATCTCGTAATTCATGGCTTGATCGTGATTACTGGTATACAGTGTTGTGGGATATGTGTTTTGAATAGAAAGATACATTTATATGAACATATATGTTGGTAAGTATTACGTTAGCAGTTTATATGCAATTTCTGAATGGATGTACAGCATCGCCCATTGTATAATATCCCTCCAGGCACGACACCTTAAATGAAAGTTTACGTCAGCGTCTGACCTTCAAATAGTAATCCTAACAAAGACCTAACATCACACCGTAGACATTTGTTTTTATTAGTAACCGGATGATCAAATTATCTTGAGCTTCACCAGACAATTCTAGCTCCAAAGAAAGATGAAGTTTGCAAACTCATGAAATATGTTCTTTTAAATTCTTCCTTCAAAAAGCACTCCCTTGTTCAGACTAAACCACTAGAGAAAAGCTGGACAACTACTTCCCAAGGATGTAACAAGTACGTCTTACTAGGTATTCTTTTTTTGGAAATATACCAGTCAAGTTGTTCATTGGCACTTTAGGAGAGAAGGTTCTATCATTGGAAATGAATAGTTTTGATGAAAACTGGTGCAATTTCAGAGCACTGAAAAAATATCAGAACCTGATTTTCCAACAGTGTCAAGTAACTGAAAGATGCTCAGAGAAAGAATTGACAGCTTTTGCTTATTTATTTATATCTACAAGAGATGACGTGTGACTGTAACAAGTGAAAGGATGTTCGATATACTCAGGTAAATTGAGAGAAAGAGTAGGTTACTACAGATAATCAAAGGTAGTTATTTTGATATTTAGACGCAGTGATAATTGATCGTCAAATAGTCACAGGCATTTCCGCCACTGAAATGACGTGCAGGGTGGAAATATAGTATGCCTAAGCAGTTGGTCTTAGTGGAAAACTGCTCAAAAATTAAAATCCATTATCTTGGAAATTCAAAAGAATGACAGCAAGACGGTAAGTAATTTTTCCGTTCCAAAATTCATGTGATGTCAATTGGGAAGAAACCTAAGTGAATTGAAATACAATTAAGTAATACTAAAGTGGAATAGGTGCTTCAATTGATATACTTGGAATATCCATTCTCCCAGGATAGTAGTGAAATCACATCAACGTATAAAATAGCTATGTAATGAGTTCACAGCTGCATTCAACGTATTCTGTAAGAAGGAAGTGATTTCTCAGACGGGACTATCTTTATATGGCTCTGTTTTCAGCCTGATTTCACTGCATGGGACTGAAAAATGGGTGGGTTCAGGATATCTTATTTATAGTCTGGAGGTAAAAAAAAACGTGAAAGTAGGGCTGGTTAACCAAGTACGAATGATGCTAGTTGCTTTACGTCGCACCGACTCAGATAGGTCTTACGGCGACGGTGGGACAGGGAAGGGCTAGAAGTGGGAAGGAAGCGGCCGTGGCCTTAATTAAGGTACAGCCCCAGCATTTGCCTGGTGTGAAAATGGGAAACCACGGAAAACCATTTTTAGGGCTGCCGACAGTGGGGTTCGAACCTACTATCTCCCGAATACTGGACACTGGCCACACTTAAGCGACTGCAGCTATCGAGCTCGGTACGAATGAATGATGCAAAGAGGTCAATTTCATTGAAGAGAATAAGGGCAAGTTAGGAATGAACTCAACATATTAGGCCGTGCATATGACTCGGCTTTGATGGTGTAGTCATGTGAGTTGAATGGAAAAGGATACGTTACTTTACTCAAAAATGAGCTCAGCCATGGAAGGTAAGAGAAACCAGAGAGAGACTTAGTCAGCGAAGTTTCGGTCAGAATTTAATGACTTCGCGTTAAAAGGTGTAGGTCCGAGCCCCATTGTCGGCAGCCCTGAAGACAGTTTCCTTGGTTTGCCGTTTTCACTTTTCACACCAGGGAAATGCTGAGGCTGTACGTGTATAAAGGCCACGGCCGCTTCCTTCCAGTTCCTAGCCCTTTCCTATCCCATCGCCACTATTAAACCTATTTGTGTCGGTGTGACGCAAAGAAAATTGTAAAAACATTATTAGTGATTAGAATTAAGAGCCTGTAGGAGCTATTGCCTAATTTACAGAGGCTTGCAGGATGAACGCTGATTGGTATGGAAGTCCATTATCAAATGGATTTGTTTATCTATTTAAAACTTCGTATTTCCACCCACTTACTATTGTAGTCTCCGTTCATTTAAATATAGTCAGATCGGTTTGTCACTTTTCCGCATATTTTCTTGTTAGCATCTCTACTATGTTGATACTTATATTGATTTCTGTACCACCGAGCTCGATAGCTGCAGTCGCTGAAGTGCGGCCAGTATCCAGTAATCGGGAGATAGTAGGTTCGAACCCCACTGTCAGCAGCCCTGAAAATGGTTTTCCGTGGTTTCCCATTTTCACACCAGGCAAAAGCTGGGGCTGTACCTTAAGGCCACAGCCGCTTCCTTCCCACTCCTAGCCTTTTCCCGTCCCATCGTCGCCATAAGACCTATCTGTGTCGGTGCGACGTAAAGCAAAAAAAAAATGTCTGTACCTTAATTAAGTCCTCGGTCACCTCTTTCCCATTCCTAGCCCTTTCCTATCCCACTGTCGGCCTAAGACTTATCTGTGTGAGTGCGACAAAAGGAAAATTGTAAAAATAAATATTTAAAAAAATTATGTAAGAAGCTTGTGCCAGCGTGGTGCATCATCTACCTCACAATCTGCGTGACAATATTGTCTGCACAGGTGTGATTATTGAGAATTGTTTGGAGCAACTTTTGGGAAGCAAACTGAATACGCTGTACGGCTCATGTCGCTGTGTCCGACTCGTTGGCTGAACGGTCAGCGTACTGGCCTTCGGTTCAGAGGGTCCCGGGTTCGATTCCCGGCCGGGTCGGGGATTTTAACCTTAATTGGTTAATTCCTACTGCACGGGGGCTGGGTGTATGTGTTGTCTTCATCATCATTTCATCCTCATCACGACGCGCAGGTTGCCTACGGGAGTCAAATAGAAAGACCTGCACTTTGGCGAGCCGAACCCGTCCTGGGATATCCCGGCACTGAAAGCCATACGACATTTCACATTTCATGTCGCTGTAATTTTACATTCGACAGATATTGGATTCAAACCCCACCATCAATAGCCCTGAAGATAATTTTTCTAAGTATCGCATTTTTACATCAGATAAATGCTAGTGCTATACTTTAATTGTGGTTACAGTTTGCTTTCTTCTATGTCCATACCCGAGCATCGTCAAAAGCCTGTGTTAATATGACGTAAAAGTGTTAGCCAGCCAAGAAAAGTATAGTTGCCATAACTTTATTCACCTGGAATTCAAGATTAATAAACATAGAGTAAAACTTCTTGAATATCCAAGAATGGGATAATGATATGGACCTTCCTCCCTTCTCGGTTGTGTTTCAGATCCTCAGAGCAATCTTCATTTCGTGTCAGAACAAGTACGCTAATTCGTATATCATGTTAGTGGGTGGATGAATCATTTACACCTTTCAAGTCACAACATGGTTCTTATATTGTAAAATTAGACTTCTTTAAGATTTACAGGTTTTCCTATTCTGCAGTAGAGTGTTGGCCTCTGAATTCCAAGTTCGCTGGTTCTTACCTGACAGAGGTAGTCAGATTTTTGAAGGCCAGGTAAAAGACTGTTCTGTGCTCCATGTGATAAGTCGTCGGAAAAAAGTATGTCCAGTGACACCTTTGGTATTTATCTTTCTTCTTCTGCCTCCTTTTCTGGTCCAGATGTTGACTAACAGCATGGTTATCTTCCTTTTGTCGTGTATAGTGAGGAAGAGCTTCGAAGCGGACCTACCCCCCAGTATTTCAAATTGTTGAGCCAAGATATTCCTCTTCTACCAGATATTGGTATTTACACAACAAGATTAAGTAGAACTCCGTCATAGATTACTCAACAGAGATCAGAATCGCTGCTGCCATCTGGTGGAAGAAATAGAAATTTGGTATTGATACTCAGACAGCCTATATATGAGGCCATAAATATTATTATTATTATTATTATTATTATTATTATTATTATTATTATTATTATTATTAACAACTCAAAGACAGTGTCCCTGACTCACCTGCTATGCTGAACAGAGGCCTTGTGGGGCTATGAGAAGATTCGAAGGGATAGACAAGCCGTGATCTTAAATTAGGTACCATCCCGACCGTTTGCCTGGGGGAGAAGCGGGAAATCAAGCAAAAAAAAAAAAACCACTTCGAAGATGGCTGAGGTGGTAATCGAACCCCTCTACTCAGCTGACCTCGCGAAGTTGAGTGGATCCCGTTCCAGTCATCGTACCACTTTTCAAATTTCATGGCAGGGCCGACAATCGAACCCGGGTCACCGGGGGTGGCAGCTAATCACACTAACCGCTACTCCACATAAGCGGACATTATTATTATTAGTATTAGTATTAGTATTATTATTATTATTATTATTATTATTATTATTATTATTATTATTATTATTATTATTATTATTATATGTCCGCCTCTGTGGTGTAGTGGTTGGCGTGATTAACTGCCACCCCCGGAGGTCCGGGTTCGATTCCCGGCTCTGCCACGAAAATTTGAAAAGTGGTACGAGGGCTGGAACGGGGTCCACTCAGCCTCGGGAGGTCAACTGAGTAGAGGTGGGTTCGATTCCCACCTCAGCCATCCTCGAAGTGGTTTTCCGTGGTTTCCCACTTCTCCTCCAGGCGAATGCCGGGATGGTACCTCACTTAAGGCCACGGCCGCTTCCTTCCCTCTTCCTTGTCTATCCCTTCCAATCTTCCCATCTCTCCACAAGGCCCCTGTTCAGCATAGCAGGTGAGGCCGCCTGGGCGAGGTACTGGTCGTTCTCCCCAGTTGTATCCCCCGACCAAGAGTCTGAAGCTCCAGGACACTGCCCTTGAGGCCGTAGAGGTAGGATCCCTCGCCGAGTCCGAGGGAAAATCCGAACCTGGAGAGTAAACAGATGATGATGATTATTATTATTATTATTATTATTAAATGTCATGAAAATACATCTTATCCCAGCAGCTGCCCGTTCAAGCGCCAAGCACTTAGCAACGAGTCTTCTTCGATGACGCAATCGTGTTGAGTCCTCTCACTGAGAAACGAAAGTCAAGGTTTCGTTTGCCACATCGTTTTCTCCACATTGCTCCACAGCTTGTACGAGCCGAAGATGTACGTAGATACAAAGGTTAGTGACAGGCAGACAACGGTATACCGATGATCTTCTCTACACTTACCATCAGATGGATGATTCAACTCGTACGTCACGGGGCAAGAAGGAGGTAACTGGCACCAAGGCTAAGAAAATCGAACCCGGTACTGTACTGTTACTGTAGCAAGCAAGGAGTGCAAGGCCACTTGAATAACGGGACATTGCAGAACTTGCACTCGGATTATTATCTTCTACAGCTCAGCGAACAAATTCAGCTACCAGACGATTCACGACACTTTGGTTCCGTAGGCCACATGAAATGACGCTGGGAGGTCACGTATTGGGTGGATGGGTCACGGCGGAATTGATGGCCTTCTGAGCCCAAGCTAGTGGGTCGATCCTAGCTCAGTCTGTTGATATTTGAAGATGTCCAAATATGCCAGCCTCGCGTCGGTAGATTTACCGGCACGATGAACTATTGTGGGGCAAAATTCCGGTAAATCAGCGTCTCACAAAACCATGGAAGTACCATAGTTAGTGGGACGAAAAACCAATATTATAATTATTATGATTTGGCCATGTGGTTAGGGTCACGTAGCTATGAGCTTGCATTCGGGAGACAGTGGAGTCGAATTGCACCGACGGCAGTCCCGAAGATAGGTTTCCGTGGTTTCCCATTTTCATACCATCCAAATTCTGGGGTGTACCTTAATTAAGGCCAGGATGGCTACCTATTTATTCCCAGCCTTTTCCCACGCTTGCATTGCCGAAAACCTTCGCTGTGTTAGTGCGGCGTTAAACCACTAGCAAAAATATATTATTATTATTATTATTATTATTATTATTATTAGTAGTAGTAGTAGTAGTAGTAGTAGTAGTAGTAGTAGTAGTAGTAGTAGTAGTATTTATTTATTTATTAATCCGTTTTCTCTTCAGAGTTGGTTTTTCCCTCGGACTCAGATAGGGATACCACCTCTACCGCCTCGAGGGCAGTGTGCTAGAAGGTGACATTTTGGGTCGTGGGGATACAACTAAGAACGAGGACCAGTACCTCGCCCAGGTGGCCTCACCTGCCATGCTTAACAGGGGCCTTATAGGGGATGGGAAGATCAGAAGGGATAGAGAAGGAAGATGGAAGGAAGCAGTCGTAATGTTCAGTTAGGTACCATCCCTGTATTTGCCTGGAGGAGAAGTAGGAAACCGCAGAAAACCACTTCGAGGATGGCTAAGGTGGGAATCGAATCCTCTCTATTCACTGGACCTCCCGAGGCTGAGTGAACACCGTTCCAGCCCTCGTACCACTTTTCAAATTTCGTGGCGGAGCCGGGAATCGAACCCGGACTTCTCGGGGTGGCAGCTATTCACACTAACCACTACACCACAGAGGCGATTATTATTATTATTATTATTATTATTATTATTATTATTATTATTATTATTATTATTATTATTATTATTATTATCGGACCTTACATAATACGAGTGTTTTCAAATTAATTTTGAATGCACTCTGCGAATATGCTGTCAGTCTTTCTTACATAGCATATTCACCCCTCTTGTTATTGTTTGGTAGAATCATACCTATCTAAGGCCACATCCATTACCTTCCTAGTCCTAGTTCTTTTCCATTCTGTCACTGAAATCCTCTCAATGTTAAAGTGACGTTAGACCACTAGCAAACAAGTATTATTCTTTAATTTCGGTCGCATTCAGTTTGAATATTATACTGCAATCAACGTAACGTTCCTGATAGCTATTGCAAGTAACTTACTGCCAAAAGGTCCATATTTCTGTACTAGTTTAGATAAGCAGAGGAGCAGAATAAGTAGGGACAGTTTTACGAGGAATTTGATTCTAGGATATCGAATGGCAAACGCTTTAAGCTTTTTGCGATTATGTATTTCAATATTATATACTGTACATGTAAACAACATCTTTCCTTCTCATGACAATCATTAGAACACTTAGAACGTCATGGCACCAAAACATTTTAAACATACTGCACGTGGGAATATGAGATCTGGCAGTGCTAAGCCTGTTTGAAATGGAAGAGAAAATGTTTCTACCTGGACGACTGGGCTTGTATTTGTGTGTTAAAATGGGGAAGCAATGGAAGTCCCGGGAGCAAATTCATGTCAATGTCAGGGAAGAATTCATGTATGACAAGGGTGCTTGGGAACGAATTCATCAGATCCCCGTACGTAAGTTGAGTATCGAGAAAAATCTACTCGGCTTATTTCATTATTAAGTCAGAGAGATCAGGACAAATACCAGTCGCCACATGTTCTAAATTTATGAAATATATCGGATTTGAAAAGACGAGCACAAGGGATAGATAAATTCTTATTTTCATTCTTGAAATGATATATGATGATCGGAGGAATTATATGAATAAGACACCAAACTTGAAGTTTCAGATGGTTGTTGCTTCCAAGATCGTAGTCACGTGACGCCCAGTTTTGTGTCGTATTCGAAGTATATTCTCGATTATTCTAGACTAATCTCGATATATTCTTCTTGTTTCGTTATGTCCATTCACAGAGCGCATTGGAACTGGACTGGTTCATTTGCTTGATGACTTTCGCCTTCCTATTCTTCCAAAATCTCTTCATGAACTCAATGTGTTTCCTCTTCCCTTGTTCTGACCACTTCGTACCAGTCCTGCTGCTAGTTTTGACTAAAAATGTGTGTTTATTTAATGAGGTCCTGAAGACTTGGCGATTTCTTATGATGTCCTCCCCGATGTAATTCACTCAGATCTCCTCTTGTCTCCAGCCAATTTGTTCTCATCCTTTGAGAATTTATTACGGTACATTGAATAACCTTTTTGTGAGTCTATTATTCTCCATTGAAATTTTCAATGTTTTTTTCTTTGCTAGTTGCTTTACGTCGCACCGACACAGATAGGTCTTACGGCGACGATGGGACAGGAAAGGCCTAGGAATGGGAAGGAAGAGGCCATGGCCTTAATTAAGCTACCATTTGCCTGGTGTGAAAATGGGAAACCACGAAAAAACATTTTCAGGGCTGCCGACAGTGGGGTTCGAACCCACTATCTCCCGGATGCGAGCTTACAGCTGCGCGCTCTCTCAATGTATTATTATTATTATTATTATTATTATTATTATTATTATTATTATTATTATTATTAAAATTGTGACTAAAAGTGTTTCGTTTTAGCGAATGTAACAGGATCGTGGGCGAAGCTTTTCTTTTGACATTTTATAGCTTCTTCTGCGGCTAGCATGTGGTTACACCCTCCTCCCTTCCGCTGCGTTTCTTACCTGTGTCTTCCTCCTTTGTGTCGTTATCTGTGACATAAAATTTGTACATATGTAGTGGAAAATTATCTCGTCCTCCGTGACACAAACCATTTTAAACTTCCTGCTACATGTGAAGCCTTGCCAACTTCTCTCAATTACTCAATAGCTGGTGTTATAATTTTTTTTTTTTTTTTTTTTTTTTTTTTTTGCTATGGGCTTTACGTCGCACCGACACAGATAGGTCTTATGGCGAGGTGTTCTAATTTATTGGCACTTAAGCTCTATTATCGTATCACTCGTACAAGCATGTCACAATGAATAATAATAATAATAATCATAATAATAATAATAATAATAATAATAATAATAATAATAATAATAATAATAATAATAATAATACCGGACTGAGTACCTCGGACGGTACAGCCTCAGTCTTCTGAACCCAACTTGGCAAGTTCGATCCTGGCTCAATCCGGTGTTATTTGGAGGTGCTCAAATACATCACCCTTATGTCAGTAGATTTACTGGCACGTTATAGAACTCCTGAGGGACAAAATTCAGGCACCTAGGCTTCTCAGAAAACCGTCAAAAGTAGTTACTAGGATGTCAAATCATTAAAATAATAATAATAATAATAATAATAATAATAATAATAATAATAATAATAATAATAATAATAATAATAATAGAGGCGTTATTAGCTCAGTGAAGCTTAGCTTCCCACTCCGAAAGCTGATGTTCGAATACCAGTCGATTCTATGTTGAGATTTTCTTGTCAAAATTCACGTGGCATGAGGAAGGGCTTGCATCCATAGAGTCTGAAGATGCCTTTGGCACCTTGCAGGTCTCAATTATGCAAATGGGAAGTTGAGAAAATATCAATGAGAAGAAGTTATGGATTTTTTTAACCCTTTTTCCTTTATCTAAAAGCGGAACGAAGTTTTGTCATAATTACGATCTCCTCGACATTCATACTGCTTGACTGGTTTCGAAGTACTACAACGGAGAATTTGCTTTACGTCGCACTGACGCACATAGGTCTCATGGAGACGATGGGATAGGAAAGAGTTGAGAGTGTGAAGGAAGCGGTTATGCCTTTGGATTTCCTGTTGATCACCTCGTTTGGTTGCTAACAGTTTTGGTCGTTCAGCGACCGGTCACCAGAGACCAGGTCGACGATGTGAAACGGCTCTAAAGGCACTATATGTAGGACTATGAATTGATTTGATAAGATAGTGAAATTGTTTTAGGTTGTACTATAAAAATCTAAAAAATACGTAACATAGAATTTATGTTTCTAAAAAAAATGTCTAAAATGAAGAACGAGGTCCGGCGGAATTAATAGCCTGATTTGGGTCAGGTCCTACGGCGTCCTGTTGTGAATGCGCGAGCTAAGGATGCACACGCTGCATTGTGGAAGGACTGCCACTTTTAAGTATGACCTTGTGGAGTTCGGAGCATCGAGCATTTGCCGTTGACGCGTATTTCAAAAATAACGAGTCTCCTATCACCGTAGAGCGAATCTTTCGCCGGAATTTCCAGTTGGGCCGACATCATGAAGTCCCGGATCATCGGACGATACGGTGGCTGCAACAATTAAGGACTACTGCATCGTGTGCAAAGAAGGAAAGCCCGGAACGAGGAATGACACAGCGGACCGGGGAGCGAGTGGAGGAGGCCCATCAAGCACTTATCCGAAGTCATCGTCGTTCTGCTACCGGACATATCTTGGTGCTAAGAATGTCAAATCGTTCCCTGCGGCGCATCATCCATGATGACCTGCACTTCCACCCATACAAAATGCAGGTCGCACAGAAACTAAAAGAACAACATAAAGATGCTCGACGAACATTTGCTGTGCGTTTCCTGGAACTTTCAGCAGCCGAGGCACTGATCCCATTGGACATGCTGGAGCGGGTGATGCAAGCTTTAGTTCGCCGCCTGGAGAAATGCGCTGAACGTGATATCGAACATCTGTAGGGTGTGTACTCATGATGATGATGATGATGATGCTTGTTGTATAAAGGGGCCTAACATATAGGTCATTGGCCCGTAATGGTACGAAATGAGACGAAATGTAATGACAATTTAAAAGTCAAAAATCATCCACTCACGTGAATTCGAAACGTGATGACGATGGACGGATGGACGGACGGACGGGCCCGCAATGCCCCACATTCCCAGACACTAGCGTTATACAATAGTAGTACTGACTAAGCGACTGCTTCTAAAGCACAATCCTGAATCGATGATGCTTGTAGTTTAAAGGGGTCCAAAATCCAGGGCATTGGCCCCTCATAATGGTACTTATCGCTAGGAAAGTAGAACCATGGTATTTGTTATGTTTCGGTACTAATCAAAAGTAGCGTAGACTCGCGGTATTCCACTCATTATGATACTACTCACAGGCAATGTAATACGCACATGTAATGCAGACCTGTGGTGGTTCTCACATTTCGTCGCCATTTACAGGCGACGCAAACCTATGGTGTTCCTCACATAGGTGTACTAATCACAGGGACTCGTGCTTTTCCATGGTGCTCCTCACATAGTGGGTACTAATCATAGGCAAGGCAGACCCATGGTGTCACTCATATAGTGGTACTAATCACAGGTACTGTAAAACTCACCCTAATTCACACACTTTCGCTACTAATCACAAACCTCTTGTGTACCTAACATGGTGGTACTACGCGCAAGTGAAGGCGACCCATGTATTCCCCGCGTGGTGGTGCTAATTTCAAACAGTCTCATGGTTCTAATTCGATCAACGCTTGGTCGCCTCTTTTAGTTGGCTCTTACGACAGGCAGGAAATACCGTGGATTTATTCTTCGCCTGCGTCCCCCACCCACAGTGGGATGTGTGTTTGGTCCGCGAGAGCTATTTTATTTCGCTCAAGTCCGCCGGCATGTCGGTTATCCGCCACCTGGGACGCGCCACGTGGGAGTATCGCCTCCCCCCTGCTACGCCAGCGTAGTAGGTTCGTGGACGTTATATTCAAAACCAATGAAATGGTATATATGGTACGTAATGGCATATGTTGTTCTTTATTTTCGATGTATAAATACATATTTTTATTTGTTTCGACGTCCTGTCCTTTTTACATCCTTCTATTAATTCCGCCGCACCTGTATATAGCAGTGTAACGGAGATGGCGGATGTTTCAGCAACTGAAAGGTGGTATACTAGATTGCAATAGACATCCGTGGTCTTGCTGTATATTAATACAGATAACGACTTCACAGTAACTTAATGGAGGTAACGGTTTTCCAGCAGTTTAATGAATAAGATGCATTTTGTAGAAGCCATTTCATGGTGTTTAGTGTTCATAGTAAAAGTAATTTTTTGTTCTACCATGAAGTGAAATAAAGTCAATTAAATTGCATAAAAGTGTAAAAATGTATTAAATAACATGAGAATCAATTAATGAACCCATGGAATAAAATTAAACGTATGTTAAATATTGTAGTAAAATATTTATTAAGGGACAATAACACTTCGTTTATATTTCCGAAAGGTCATCTTGTTCATGATTTAATAATTAACACAAACCTTGACTCCGTTAGTTGCAATCTCGTCGGATAGACATCCTAATCATCACTGTTTTCCCTTGACATGTGAAAGAATGTTGGTATTTCCCTCAAAGGAAACAAATGAGCCCGTCACAATACACCGTAGACTTAGTAACCTTATATCATACCTTTCATTTACTGTACAGTAATTTCTTCACCAAGGAAGTGGTTGCGTAGTTTCGATCACGTAGCTATCAGCTTGGATGCGAGTGACTGTCAGCAGTCCTGAAGATGGTTTTCCGTGGTTTCCCATTTCCACAACAGGCTGTACTTAAGTTAACGCTAAGGTCGCTTCCTTCCCATTCCAAGTCCTTTCTTATTCCATCGTCGCCATAAGACCTGTATCGGTGCGATGTAAAACAAATTGTAAAAAAAAAAAAAAATGTAATTTCTTAAAATTTTAAATTTTTTATTTATACTTTAAGGGATATTTATTTATTTATTTATTTATTTATTTATTTATTTATTTATTTATTTATTTATTTATTTATTTATTTATTTATTTATTTTTATTTTATTTCGTTAGGGCCAGCTATGGACCACGGAGCTTGTGTTTTAGCTGTTTCTTGATGTGATCGTCGTTGTTTGCCACAATTGGTGTTCTTAGCGGTTGGTTTGGCAGCCGTTTCCTTGTTGGTACCTCGAGCTTTTCTTACGGCCCAGTAGTCCTTCATTTTTCGGCTAAATTCAATCTTACGTTCTTCAGACCATTTCCTGGTCTCGTCTTTTGGTCTGTGAGGGATGTTACAAAGGATTTAGTTTTAAGAGTTGTATTATAGTTACTCCGATCAGCTATGTCATTTTGATTTATATGGAGTTCCAAAAGGTCCTTCTCCACGTGCTTCATCCACACGAATCCAGTAGCTTTGCCCTTGTTAGCAGCCTTGAAGATCCTATGGGATAACCTACTTGAGTCCATCCTGGATAGGTGTCCGTAAAAAGCCAGTCGCCTTCTTCTGATGGCATCTATGAGATTTTCTTGGTGTTTATATAGCTCACGATTTGGTTGATACCATCGGCTTCCATCTGGTAAAATTCTTGGTCCCACTATCCGTCTCAGGAACTTTCTTTCTTGTACCTCGAGGGCTCTTAGTGGGGTCTTCTTAGTTAAATATAGACACTCTGCTGCATAGAGGACTGAAGGTCAGATTACTGCATAGTAGTGTCTTAGTTTGACACTCATCGACAGATTTGTTGAAACATATAGTTTTCTACAGGCCTTATCTAGTTTATTTATTTATTTATTTATTTATTTATTTATTTATTTATTTATTTATTTATTTATTTATTTATTTATTTATTTATTTATTTATTTATTTATTCATTCATTTTTTCATTCATTCATTCATTTATTCATTCATTTATATATTTATTTAACAGAGTCTACAACAAAGCAATGCTCCAATTACACTAGAGTGCAGTAAAACGTATAGTGTGATAAAAGAACATAAAAAGAAAGAAAACGATAATTGTAAAACTAAACTAAAGACTAAACTAATAGTAAAAAGAAAAATATAGTCTTGTGTAATGTTACAGTAACATGCACAATCATTTATAGAAGATTATTAAATTAAGATTCAGTAAACTAGAATATTATCTGTACATCAATGGCCATATTGGTTACAAAGAACAGAATGTGCCCGTTCACACGTCCGCGACAGCTTTCAAAATGGCGCCGACTGAAGGTATGGGCCATGTAATCTATAAGAAGCAAAGAATAGACACCAGTTGCGATGACACAGAAGGCCATACACGTCATGGAACGGTCAAGTATTCAGGGTGAAACGGACAGTGGACTGTCTACTGTATTGTTTTACAAAAAAAAAGTAGAAAACTTGATTGTTAAGAAAACTCCATCTTAAATTTTCTCAACGGAGAGTCAGGACGGAATTACCGACCGCGGTACAATTCTTTTAGGAATAACAAAGGATCTAAAGATATATTAAAGGGAAAGCATCGTAAACGAGAAGAAACAAGTCAAATCACCGAAAAATAGCATGGTTGAATCGAGATATTAAGAAGGAATCACCTACAAGAGCTACGAGATACGCGTGGGTGGATACTCAGCGCAGTGATCTATAGTCTGCAAAGGGAGACCAAGCCAACATAAAAAGGATCACACACAAGAAGAGAAACATCTCCAATGATTGAATCAGAATAAAAATAAGTTTTCCTCAAGATCTACAAGAAAGGCAGACAGAGAATAGATGCACTGAAATCATTACCAACGAAATCGAGGATACGTAGGAGAGCCACGAAAGAAATAATAAAATTAAGGATTACAGACGTCAAAAAGGAATTGTATAATGGCTGTACACTGCACTATAATCATCAATTTAGATGCTGACAAGAGGACCATGAGGATGATGTGTTAAGTACACATGATGGACCAAGCTGGGGACCAGTACATCTTGCTATACGACCGAGCCATGATGAGGAAGACGACGGGAAATCATCCGACCGAGCCATGATGAGGAAGGCGACAGGAAACCATCCGACCGAGCCATGATGAGGAAGGCGACGGGAATCCAGACAGCACTTCCGTGATGAAGAAGCGGATGATGTACCAGATGTCCAACGCATGACCTAACCGAAGACCCAACTACATCCATTTGGGAGCAGAACAGCTGGACCAGGGACAACCATGAGCGAGCTAAGTCATTTACAATATTTAATCGCATAATTTTGGTTTGCCTACACATGTACCTTAGGTATGTGCCGATGGGCCAATTAGAGACCGATACATAAGAAATGCAAGTGAGTGTTACCAACGAAGTGTGAGATATTTAATTCCGTAGTTACATGATCTAGCAATATAGCAGTAGTTTCTGATGTAATGGATATATACGTCATCGTATATCGGTCAAAATACACGTATGTAGCGTGAGGTTTGAAAAAGAAGTTTGGAAACAGCTGATCATAATGACATACTGGCAGATTACAGAGATTTCATAGTGGTAAAGCTACAAGTCGACGTCACGATTGGTTGCGCGCGGTGTAAAAATAAACAGATGGAATCACGCATTGTTTTGCTTCACAATAAGGGCATTGAACTCAATCATAGGTTATGATATATAGCAACTTTTAGATGTTTTAAGAAACAGTGTGGTACTTTGACATGGTCGTGTGTTTGGGAACGCGACGAGTTATTATTGAGGCTACGATGTTAAGATATTATATGGATGTTGAAATAAGGTTACGATTGTGCTAACTGGAGGAAAGGTATGAGTTATATAGTGATATGAGAAGTTTTATTCGCACTACGCAGGGGCCATTGAGTGCCTGCAGTTTAAGATATGCCACACTACATTTTTTTTAGATTCGTATACGTAAGATTGCCCACACCGCTGGAGCGACCTAAGCCAAGGTATGAACAGAATTTACTATTGTAGAAGTATGCTTGTGACGGAATCGTATGTCAACTTTAGATGTGTTGTAATGAATATCGGAATACAACGATACGTTTGATAGCTGTATTTGACCAAATGCATTCACGACACCGATATATATATATGAGAGTATGTTTCTGAACACCGCGGCATAGCGCTTGCATAGTAACTGCGTATGAATAAAGTAGCTTGCATTGAAGTAGAATGTTATGGAATATAACGAAGGAAAGGGGCATTGAACCTAAAAGGACATTTGTATGACAGCCAAAGATTATGTTGAAATTAGTTAGATAGCTAAATAGATTAACATTCTCTGTTTGAACTTACATTTTCTCAACGAACTATAGCTAGGGAAAAGCTAGAATAGGAGCCGTATTTAACAGGCACTAGGAACGAATGCCTTAGTTCGTAAGAAGTTATCCATGCACAACGAGAACGTAGCAATAAAACATGAGTTCGGATTTACTCAGATTTACTCAGATTTATTCAGATTTACTCAGATTATTCAGATTTACTTAGATTTACTCACATCTATTCAGATTTATTCAGATTTATTCATACAGACTTGTTCATATGGAATTATGCATTTAAGTTCACTCATATGGATTCATCCGGTTAAATTTACGCATCTAGAGTTACTTATTTGAGTTCACTTATATGAATTTACTTATTAGTGACTCGTCATTGACTGAGTATTAGCTACAATTTACCATGTGATGTTTATTCAACGCTCAATCCTAATTGGATCGGCGAGTAAATATATCCGTGATACAGTTCAGTCCTCCGATTTAAAAATGATGTTTGGGTTCAATTTAAGGTTGAACTTATTAGTGGACTTGAGATACACTTCGGCTTAACATTGTGTCTAAGTGAGACTTGTTTAATTAGTCTTAAAGCAAATGAGCTATCGTAACAAGTTGATTGTGTTGGTATTACACCTATGTCTCAACTGCAGTACGGACCTTAGATGTCCAGTGATCTATTGTAAATATGTACATACTCAATTTTACTTCACGAAGGAACTGATCTTCATAGTTTAATACTGGATATTGTTTCCCTTTCTACGAGCCAGCGCTGACTCATAATCCATACTTGTTTTTACGCAATTCCAAATAATGCCTCGCATAAAATGCCAATTTAATAATCCAATATTTTATCAATAAATATCTTATTTATTTTCTACAATTGTATGTGTCATGAATTCTTTCATTATAGCCTAGTTCATAAGTTAGTTGCTAGCTAAGAGAAGTATTAATTAAGTATTCCATTTAATCATGACCAGTTCTCACGTAGTCAAATATTTAGATAAAATTTGTCGACGGTTACTACTATTACGTCGTGAGTTTCTATAGGCATCACCCGTGAGTTGCTAATCTCTTCGTACTCACGTTAAGCGTATCCTGTAGTAAGATTACATGTCTTACTTGCCATTAGAAAACCCTGAGGTATCCGCTGAGCGACCCCATTTCGTCTGACTAGGCTGCCCAACGACGAGTTGAAATGGAGGTATCGGGTAAAGAATGTAACGTTCGAACAGACCCAGTTGTTACAAGAAGTAGAAATATATCTCTTGCGAGCGCTGTTACATTATATGAATGAGAAGAAGTAAATCTACGAATTTTGGTTCCCATTTTCAACATCAGGCAAATGCTGGGGTGTGCCTTAATTAAGGCCACGGCCGCTTCCTTCCCACTCCTAGGCTTTTCCTGTCCCATTGTCGCTATAAGACCTATCTGTGTCGGAGAGACTTAAAGCAAATTGTAAAAAAAGAAAAAAGTCTACAAATTGCGACATTCAGATTTATATTCTGAAGTGTAGTTAGTGGGACGTATAACCAATAACATTATTATTCGTTTTAATAAAAAAATTAAATAAATCATTGTTGCCAATTTGCTTGACGTCACACAAAAACGTTGAATTTTTTTTGGAGACGCAAAGATGAGAAAGGACTAGGTTTGGAAAGGAAGCGGCCGTGTCCATAATGAAGGTGTAAACTAGGGAAACCACGGAAAACCATCTTCAGGGATGCCGGCAGTGGGAAAATTTATATATTCTCAAGTTTCTACTTCAGATTCGTAAACAACTTCCTTCTTGTTTAATATAGCTCAAAGGGAACATCGTACAACTTCATTAGGAACAAATTAATTCTGGCGCTGGTCTCTGCAGTGTTTCGAGCTGTTTTGAGAAAGTAACGATTGGGAATTGTGGACCTCTCTGCAATCAGGACACTGCACCACAGACAACAGCATCAGCTGTGGCGACGAACGTTTACGAACCAAGAAATGTAATTCTGTATCCTAGAAAGGGGAAAAATGAGTCCAAAATTTATGAAAACTGAAATACTATTTTAAGATATTAATATGGAGCTCCATACGATACAACATGAAGACACAGAATGCAAGGTATATTATCAATAAAGCAGTTTACGGACGGAAATTCCTATCCTACGTGATCATTACGATGTAGTTATATGCTCGTGGAAAACTTTTCTATAATTCAAATTTGCAAACAACTTCCTTTATGCTTTATAACAAATTGAAGGTTTTCGGCGATGCAAGGATGGGAAAGGGCTATGACTAGAAAGGTAGCAGCGGTAGCCTTAATGAAAGTACTGGTGTGAACCACTTTCAGGGCTGCCGACGGTGAGAGTCGAACCTACCATGCAGGCTCACAGGTATTCGGAACCGCACATCAATTTACTTTTTCTTTTTTCTTGTGGTTTCCTTGTCATCGAAACATCTACGGTGGTACTATTTTGGAACCCGATCAGTCTCCTGTACGGCTTCATGGCTAACTAACCTTGCATCTTGATCTCTGTTCCGTAGGGCCCTGGTTCGATTCCGGGTCGTGAAATTTAAATGGAAAACAGTTAAATTTGTTGGCTAGAGGACTGGATGTTTGAGTTGCTACAACATCCCTTGACGTTCACAAACACGTAGTTTCCTATACACTGAAAACGCCGCCCACCATGCAGGAGGATCAACCTTAAAAGGGCCGTACAAGGTCAGTAATAATGTATTATTATTATTATTATTATTATTATTATTATTATTATTATTATTATTATTATTATTATTATTATTATTATTATATCGGCCTCGGGGCTAATGAATTAACTAGCACATTTATTTAAGAATAAACCTCCTGCATTCCTGGTCTATGAAGAACTCAGAAATGTCCATTACACTTCATGACACTTTTATTGCATTCCTTAAGAGATGTTAAATCTTGAATTATGCTATAAAAACGACCACGGATATCGATTATTACAACCTTGAGAAAAGGAAATCAATCCGATAGTTGTGCAAGCCTCACCTGTTCTCAACATTCAGCAGAAATGCCCCCCCCCCCCAATGGCACTACAGCCCTTGAAGGGCCTTGGGCTACCAAGCGACCGCTGCTCAGCCTGAAGGCCTGCAGATTACGAGGTGTCGTGTGGTCAGCACGACGAATCCTCTCGGCCGTTATTCTTGGCTTTCGAGACCGTGGCCGCTATCTCACCGTCAGATAGCTCCTCAATTCTAATCACGTAGGCTGAGTGGACCTCGAACCAGCCCTCAGATCCAGGTAAAAATCCCTGGCCTGGCAGGGAATCGAACCCGGGGCCTCCAGGTAAGAGGCAGGCACGCTACTCCTACACCACGGGGCCGGCAGCAGAAATAAAAGTATCCAAATTATTAAAACCCTTAGATCTGCTGTGTATTCCATACGCGTAGGTTCAACACAATTCCAGGACAGTCTTAATGCAGCTGATTTTTATTTTTAATGTTTTTACTGTCGAGAATAATAGACATTATATTATTGTTGGATTTCATCGTAAGATAGAGAGGACGAAACTTTACGAAGAAGATAGTAGAGTCATGGCTTTGCGAAAGGTAAAGAGCGTCAAGAGACCTGCATAGCTCTCTCCGTTACTAAGAGGTAGACACGTGCCTCAGTAACCGTAGCTTCCCATATCTATTGCGGCGTGCATTACTCATCGTATAATTCTGATGCCATTTTGTTCGTTGCTCAACATGGCAGCAAGCAGCTATCCTATGAACACCTACACGCTCTGCGGTCCGGGTGGTACTGGTGGGTTTGCAGGTCAACCGCTCATGGAAAGGTCATGGACAGCTCTGATCGATTGTTGAAGTGGAAGAAACCAGAATGTAGAGCAGGTTTCTAAGACACTACTGTCATATTCTCAAGATCTACAGACCCAGAATACATCTACATTGTAGACGAGTTCGTTTCTGCTTCGATGATCTTGTTCCTTTATCACCAATGTGCTCAAGGCAAACGTCGGAAGTTGACAGAGCGAAATGCAGCCACACCCATTGGCTTTCAAACATCCAACAGGTTGCAACATTATTGCAAGAGATCGTTGACTAATTCAGTAGTGGCTAGCTGGTCTAGATATCTCATATTACTCGAGATATCCTACCCTCACGGAACAAAAAGCGTTAAACTTCGATGATGATGATGATGATTACTGTTGTTTAAAGGGGCCTAACATCGAGGTCATCGGCTCCTAATGGCACGAAATGAGACGAAATGGAATGACAAATTAAAAGTCTAAAATTCTCCACTGACCAGAATTCAAAGCGTGAGAACGAAGAATGAATGGATGGACATGAATTTAAAACTATCAGTGGATGCGACTCGCAATGCTTTACATTCACACAAACTGACGTAAAAGAATAGGATTACTGACCAAGGGACCGCTGCTAGAGCATAACACTGAAACGATGATGCTTGCAGTCTAAAGGGGGTCCAAAATCCAAGTTATCGGCCCCTCATAACGGTACTGATCGCTAGGAAAGTAGAACCATGGCATTTGTCCTGTTGCGGTACTAATCAAAAGTAGCAGAGACTTGCGGTATTCCACACATTATTGTACTACTCAGAGGTTATGAAATTCGACATATAATACAGATCTATGTTTTTCTCACTTTGCGGCGCCATTTACAGGCAATGCAAACCTATGATGTTCACCACATACGAGTACTAACCACAGGGACCTTCCCCTATCCCGTGGTGTTCCTCATATAGTGGTCACTAATCACAGGCAAGCCAGAACCATGGTAGCTATCATCCCATGGTCCTGCTCAAATGGTGATACTAATCACAGGTACTGCAAAAGCCGACCGCACGGTGCTCCTGTGTGCTGCTAATCACAAACCTATTTGGTACCTAATATAGTGGTACTACGCGCAAGTAAAAGCGACCCATGATATTCTCCGTGTGGTGGTACTAATCACAAGTAGTTTCATGGTTCCAAGACAATCGCCTCTTACGACAGGCAGCGTCTGCGTCCCTCACCCACAGGGGGTTGTGTGTTTGGTCCGCGAGAGGTATTTTATTTCCCTCAAGTCCGCCGGCAAGCCGGTTAGGACCCCCCTATCCGCCACCTGGGACGCGCCACGTGGGAGTATCACCTCTCTCCCTGCTACACCAGCGTAGCAGGTTCGTGGCGTTAAACTTCGAGAGGCAGAATGGACATTTTGTTCTCCGTGGTATTAATGTTGAAAACACTTAGCAGACAAAGTAGGGGTCGCCATACTACGGAAAAGGTAAAATTAAGCGATTTCCTCAATTGTGCCGAAAGTTGAAGGGCTAAAAGCCCCTTGGATAGCTCTATCAAACAAAAAAAAGTCAAATTTCGAAAATCAGTCCTGATCTAAATGCAGTTCCGAAAAAAACACCTAAAATGCTCGTTTCTTTACTCGTTTTCTTTTTGATTAAAAGCAAAGCCTAATTAACTTATTTACATAATTCTGTCTGTAATGTTTTCCTTGGTTCAATACCCCCAGGGGTTTTGATTTTTTGAAAAATGTCCAGACCGAATGTAGTTATAAGGGCTTAAGTGAAACAACGCATTGACTTACATTAGCGCTCATAGTGGCAGAAAAAGACAACCTGCTAATCTAATCGACCGGATGACGATGATTAAGAAAAGGATTGTAATTTTCAGGAATGAGTAATGAATACATTCTCATACTTAATTATGTTCTATTTATCTAAAATTCGTAGCTCATTCCTTCAACTGTGGACTTTTTACCAATTTCTTGGAGTCGGCAAGTGTGTGGATTTGGCCCAATTTTATGTCAGGATGCCCTTCCTCACACCAACCCCATGTGAAGGGATGTTGTATGTTCATGTGATAGTTAGTACCATGGTGAGTTTTGTGTAAATGGAGATGTATATTGAGACGTACACAAATACCCAGTCCTCGAGCCATACGAAATAACGTTACCCAGATAAAATCCCCGACACGGCCGGGAATCGAACCTGAAGCCCACTGAACCATTCACACAAGGAACAGGGTAAGAGGCGGAAAAGAGATAATTTATATAACAATTTTTTTTCAGGAGAGTCGAAAGCCTTAACATGTTTCCATTTCAAGATATTCATGTTTAACTTAGTTAAACTGTTCAAATAGAACCGAAACTATAAGAACACTTACAGATGGAACATACACTGTAATAATTACTGTCTATTTTGTACTTAGCGAAAGTATGACTTTTCCAAACATCAACTTCGAAATAAGGAGACGAGCTGCTCGACTAAGTGGACTGTTTCAAGCTTTCAGTAGTGAGATGTCCTTGAATGACAATAGACGAATAAGTTTGAGTGGGTTTTCGTTAAGAGTGGGAGAAATCATAAAATTAAGATGAAGTTGGAATTTCAAAAGACCAAACTGGGGCAAATATTCGTTTATAGGAAGAGGAATTAGGGATTGGAATAGCTTACACGATCTAGTCTAGAGTACTGCTCTGAAGTGTTGATCCTTTCACAGCAATACTTAATGCTGTCACCCATAGATTATGATCTGTTTTGTACAATGATGCGTATTGAGTCACGTAACTCGGCACAGGTATACACAAATGCATCGGTAATTTCCTTCATTGTTCTAATTTACTCCAGTTGCTACCAATTCATGTTTCTTCCCGTAAAACCCGACAGACTGTCAGCGGGATGGTGGATGTATTCCACTAGTCAACTAGTGAAATTCGTAGACATCTTAGTAGTAGTAGTAGTAGTAGTAGTAGTAGTAGTAGTAGTAATAGTAGTGAAATGAAATTGCGTGGGGCTTTTAGAGCCGGGAGTGTCCCAGGACATGGTCGGCTCGCCAGGCGCAGAAAATCTAACCCTGGACCCCTGTGACCAAAGGCCAGCATGCTAACCATTTAGCCATGGAGCCGGACAGTAGTAGTAGTATTTGAATTCATTATATCATCTGTAATTGGAGAGGTAATGACTCTGTTGATGATAAATAAACAAGTCAAGTGAAATCAAATCAAATTCATCAAGGGAGATGTGTGATTAATTTCCAACTTCTTTGAGATCATTTAAGAACAGGTTAGGTAAAGAACTACTAGGTAATCTGCCACCTGGGCGCCAGCCCTAAATGCACATCAATGGGGATTGATTGATTGATTGATTGATTGATTGATTGATTGATTGATTGATTGATTGATTGATTGATTGATTGATTGATTGATTGATTGATTGATTGAAATACAGAATAAGGAATAGAATTGTAAACTGACATAAAATACGTATTATTTTATATCAGGCATGCATGCGTCTGGCTGTATGCAAAGTCATCCTGAATGTTTGTTAGATCCTCAAACAGTACCGCCAAATGTTATGCAATTAAATTAAAACCGCAAAAATCGATGGTAACGCTGGAGAAAGGTGTATTAGGTAAGAGGAGTGAGAGAGTTTTCCATTGCTTTCCTCATTGTCTCTGAAAATACTGCTACACCCTACGAGTATAATTTTCCACATCATTCAGAAAAACCAGTCCTCCTCAAATAACATTTACCAGGAAAAAGAAATGTAAGATTGCGTCTTATTGTATAAAATATACTAAATTAGAAAGAGCTTCGGCAATAGACTTAGGAGTAATATTTGAGGAAAAATTAACCTTCAACGCCCATATTACATAATAGCGAACGATGCCAACCGTATCTAGGGTTAATAATGAGCTTTAAGTTATTTACTCAGTCATCCCCCGTAATTACGTGCGTGATGGAAACAAATTGGACAGTGTTTTAGGAGACCCTTTTTACAATTTAAAAATTCCAGAAACAGGGTGCATATATTTTTGATGATGATGATGATGTTTGTTGTTTAAAGGGGCCTAACAGCTAGATCATGGGCCCCTAATGGTACGAGGTGAATGAAAAAATGGAAACCTCAAAATGTGTCTACTGACTACAATCTGAAACGAATGATGATGACAAAAATGATCGTGAAACCAATCAATGGATCCAATTCACAATGCCTTCATTATTGGGGTGATACTCATTATCTAAACGGATTCAAGATCCAGATCACCCGTTCCTCATAATAGTACTAATGATTGGTAAAGCAGAACCATGGTGTTCTTCCTATAGTTGTACTAATCACAGGTAATGTAGACCCATGGTATGTCACACACAATGGTACCACTCACAGGTAACAGAAACCTATGATGCTTCGCACATAAGGGTACTATTCACAAGCAACGCAGACCCACGCTTTATCACACAGAATGGCAACACAAACCCAGGGTGTTCCTCACATTACGGTTGCCAGCCACACCCGTGGTTTTTCTCACTTAGTGACACTAAACACAGGCAACGTAGATCCACGCTGTTTCTCATACAGTGGTACTACTCATAGGTAATGCTGACCCATTCTGAACACAGTGGAACCGACTGGTGGAATACACACGATGACACACGCCCAGACCCGTAGTGTTTCTCGCACAATGGCACTGTTCCTACGTAACGTAGACCAATAGTTTTCCTCGCAACGTGGTACTAGTCGCAAGTGACGTCGATCTATGGTGTTCCGCACGTAGTGGTACTTACTAATCACAAGTATTCTCATGGTTCTAATTTCATCATCCCTTGGTTGCCCATTTTAGTCATCTCTTTCAACAGACAGGGGATGTTTTCTTCGTCTGCACACAGGGGGTGCCTATATTTTTAACGGATCAGAAGATATTTGAGATGGACAACTTAGCTGAATAATGCTGTATATATTTGCTAGTGGTGTAAGGTCGCACTTACACACAGACGCAAGGATGAGAAAGGGCTAGGAATAGGAAGGTAGCGTTCGTGGCCTTAATTAACGTACAGCCCCAGAATTTGCCTCATGTGAAAATGCGATACACATAAAACCACCTTCAGGGCTGCCGATGGTAACATTCGCACCCACCACCTCTCGAATGCAAGCTCACAGCTACGCGACTCAAACGTACGGCCATCTCATTCGGTTGCTCTTACTATCTTTCCATGTTTTGCCTCCATGTACTCCCGCTCTTCAATTAGTATAGACTTCCACAAACACCAGGATGTCAGAATTTTGTCCCGCAAGAGTTCTTTAAGGTGCCGAAAGGCAAAGATACGGAATTGTCGTGCCTAATACCTTCAAGTTCCATCATTTTAAGTGGGATAGAACCTGCTGTCTTGGGAACAGAAGAACAACTTCTGTCCGACTGCTCCCCTGAAGTCACGTATCACCTATTTCTTACAGTACGTAAATTAGGTACCTATATTATGTTGACGTTCTGAAAATCTAAAAAAGTCTTAACCGGCTGCTTGCATTTCCATTTTCATTAATCCCGGCGCATCCAATGAAAAATACATCTTGAAATGATCAGCGTCTTACTGCCAGTAATGTTAGGATTGAAAGGACACCAGCCAAATGAGAAATGCCACTGTAGTTGTTGCCCTTTAAATAAATGAAAGGTTTACTACTCATAATTATGCAAATGATATGCCACTAGAGAGAACTGTACGTAAATATAGAAATGTCCTTGCTTTCCTTGCATGTTGATTAGCGGTATGATTCAATTGTGCTGCGGCTTAAAAGGTAAGTGCGACAGACTGGTGAGTCCAAGGTTTCTATCCCAGCGTTAACGCAAGAAACCCCTTATTTTTATTTATTTATTTATTTATTTATTTATTTATTTATTTATTTATTTATTTATTTATTTATTTATTTATTTGCATCTGTAGAGCCACCTGTGGGGTTAATAGTAAACAAAGTACATAACCTTTCGATTTCTCAGGCTTAGAACTTCTTACATGTTCTCCAAAGTTCCTTTTTAGCCTCCGACTTCTTCTCTGTCGTTCTTCCGCCAGGATATTCCGCTGTTTGGCTAATTGTTTCTCAGAATCACCACTCATTTCTGCACCTTTATTTCGAAAAACAAGTATTTCTTGTACAGTACTACCATCATGAAGGTCTTTGTGCACCTTTGTCAGCCAGCGGGGATGGAGCTCCCATTTATCCTGAAGGGTGAGTATTTTATGCACCAATCTCTTTGGATTCATCCTCTTCAGATGTCCGCAAAAGTCCAACTTTTTCTTCCTCGCTGTCTCTGTGATCTTTTCGATTCTGACATGTAATTATTGTTATTTAACTTTCTATGTTATGTTATTTTTGCTTTATAACCCACTAACTACTGTTACGGTTTTCGGAAACGCCGAGATACCGGAATTTACTCCCACAGGAGTTCTCTTACGTTCCAGTAATTCTATCGATACGAGACTGACGTATTTGAGCACCTTCAAATATCACGGGACTGAGCTAGGATTAAACCTGCCAAGTTGGGGTCAGAAGGCAAACGCCTTAACCGTCTAAACCACTCAGTCCGGCATTTAACTTTCTGAAAGAGTTTAAAGATACCTCAGCTTCACCCCTCAACATACATCCAGAAGCAGAAGGTAACAGTCCATTTTGCATGTAGTGACGCGTATTAGCATGTTGGATGTAATACCTTATAATATTATCTGATTTACGTCCGTTTCAACAGCCAATTGTCATTAAAGAAAGGTCCATTACTTGATCATTTGTCCCGGTATTCAATGATACATTTCTTCTTCTTCTTCTTCTTCTTCTTCTTCTTTTTCTAGTACCTTATCCGTCATCGGATGTTGGCTGTCACATATTTGTTGTATATCCCATTTTTCCCTCCACCCTCCCTTGCATAATGATTTTCCGGGTGCCTCACAAAATATGACTGAAGTAGGAGAGCTCCTGCATCTTAACAGCCTCACCCTGTTGTTTTTCTTTACACATATGGCCAACCTCTTCATTTTGTATTTTGTCTACCCAGCTGATACGAAGCATGCAACGGTAGATCCATATTTCAAATGCTTCTAATCTTCTCATGGTGGGTTTTGCCATAGTCAAAAGTCAGAGTCTCAAAATATCCAAATATAAAATTGACAGAAAACAGTATCAAAGTATCCGCAAGAAGTATGCACCCGAAATAAATAGGGTAATGAATGAGTCTCAAAATATCCGAGAAGTGCAGATAGTTGTATAGGAGATAGGGACTTGAAAAACAAACTATTCTAAGCTTACTACTTGGGTGCCCGTATTTTGCTACGGTGAGGGAGAATGTTATTTTTATTAATTTTATTCGAAATATTTTTTCGACTTCTTCAACGACCAGTTGCTGGGAATCCACAAATGCCATTTAGTTGTGGAATTGTCATGGAAACCGACATCGACCAAACAATGCCGTTGAAGGATGCTATTGTAAGTTCAACCGTCCGGCTCCATGGCTAAATGGTTAACGTCCTGGCCTTTGGACACAGGGATCTCGGGTTCGATTCCCAGCTGGGTCGGGAATTTTAACCATAATTGGTTACTTTCGCTGGCACGGGGGCTGGGTGTATGTGTCGTCTTCATCATCGTTTCATCCTCATCACGACGCGCAGGTCGCCTACGGGAGTCAAATCAAAACACCTGCATCTGGCGAGCCGAGCTTGCCCTTGGACACTCCCGGTACTAAAAGCCATACGCCATTTCATAAATACAACCATCTGATAAAAAGACCTCATCCCCGTTTCAAGGATTTGGTATCCTGTTTGAAAAAAGAAGCTGGAACACTCGGTTTTCAGGTAAAATGAAATGGCGTATGGCTTTTAGTGCCGGAACATCCCAGGACGGGTTCGGCTCGCCAGATGCAGGTCTTTTGATTTGACTCTCGTAGGCGACCTGCGCGTCGTGATGAGGATGAAATGATGACAACACATACAACCAGCCCCCGTGCCAGGGAAATTAACCAATAATGGTTAATATTACCGACCCTTCCGAGAATCGAACCCGCGACCCCTGTGACCAAAGGCCAGCACGCTACCCGGTTAGAAAATGGAGCCGGAGCGGTTTTCAGATAGAGAGGAAGGATATGAATCTCGAAGTGAAGAAAGAAATATTGCATTGTAGATGAAAGGATCAAAATGTCAACAGTAAATATGAGGAACCTGGAGACATAGACATTTTTTTAGAACCATCTGTTTCCTCAGCAAACTGGACTGAAACGCGTGGCAACATTCTGACGAAAAAATTGTAATTATTTTCACAGCAAAAATTTTAAATAACCATTATTATACATATGTGATAAAGCAAAAGCTACATTTAGAAAATGGAACTAGGCCTAACTAGTTCTACTGACTCCTGTCGTATACGTTACTGCGAAGCCGTACGGCAGGCCTACCTTAAGAACGACGTACCACATTTAAAAGAGGGCACGCAGTCCCGACTGGTGCTAACAGTGAAACTTTTTGTATTACTTTGCTTTTATAATAATATTGTATACATGGAGGGTGTTTAAAGCCTCTGTGGCTCAGGTGGCAGTTTGTCGGCCTCTCACCACTGGGTTCCGTCGTTCAAAGCCCGGTCACTCCATGTGAGATTTGTGCTGGACAAAGCGGAGGCGGGATATGATTTTCTCCGCGTAATCCGGTTCTCCCTGGCATCTTTCATTCCTTTCATTCCAGCAACACTCTCCACTATCATTTATTTTCATCTGTCAGTCATTAATCATTGCCCCTGAGGAGTACGACAGGTTTCGGCAGCGGGCACAATTCCTATCCTCGCCGCAAGATGGGGGCTTCATTCATTCCATTCCTGACCCGGTTACTGACTGGAAAACAGGTTGCAGGTTTTCATTCACATGGAGGGTGTTTTAATACAGTACTAACGTTAGAAATACGGATATTTTGTGATTCGTTTTCCAGGTAGCAAACTAGCTTGTGAAACCGTCCTCTGGAATTCGGATATTTTGAGACTAGAATGTTTTGACACTGAGATTTTGAGACGGCACGCTTCCTCACAAGAATGTATTTGGTCTTCTTTGGGTTCAAATTTAGACCAAAAAATTGTAATGTGTCTTCACCACTTTCGACAGGATCTGCTGCAGGTTCTCCGCGTTGTTGGCTATAAGGACAGTGTCGTCATCATATCTGATGTTTCTGTTTTACTATGTGCTTTACGTCGCACGGACACAGATAGGTCTTATGGCGACAATGGGATAGAAAATGGCTAGGAGTGGAAATGAAGCGGCCGTGGCCTTAATTAAGGTAAAACCGGGTGAGTTGGCTGTGCGGTTAGGGGCACGCGGCTGTTAACTTGCAACCGGGAGATAGTGGGTTCGAATCCCACTGTCGGCAGCCCTGAATATGGTTTTCCATGGTTTCCCATTTACACACCAGGCAAATGCTGGGGTTGTACCCTACTTAATGCCACGGCTGCATCCTTCCAATTCCTAGGCCTTTCCTATCCCATCGTCGCCGTAAGACTTAACTGTGTCGGTGCGACGTAAAGCCACTAGCAAAAAAATTAAGATTAAGCCTCAACATTCGCCTGGTGTAAAAATGGGAAACCATCTACAGGGCTGCCGACAGTGGGGTTCGAACCCACTCTCTTATGAATGTAAGGTAACAGCTGCGTGCCCCTAACCGCACGGCCAACTTGCTCGGTATATCTAATGTTGTTGATACATTTAAACTCTCTGAATTGCTACCAACCTCATCCGGAATTTAAGTCGCTACCTTGAAAGTAGAAGGCCGGTAACTAACCAGGAACCATCAGGAACTGTTTTCTGATCATGGAATTATATGTGAACGTGAATAGTGGACAACTAATTAAAAACTTAAGAGATGCAATGTTAAGGAAGAACGGGCGAGTAGATTTGATCATATTTAAAGAGATGAAGAATCAGCTGGTGAGAACAAGGCATATATTTGTCTAGATACATAGAATTTGAGACGCTCAGGTCTCGTTAACATGGCATTGGAGAGAAGAGAGTGGTAAGAACAGCAAAGTAACAATGTTAATCCCACTATAATTACCGTTTTCAGAGATATCAAGGTAGCGGACATTTTACTCAGCAGGAGTTCTTTTACGGACACTATATCTGCTTACACGAACCAGACGTATTTGAGCACCTTCAAATACCACCGAACTGAGCCGGGATTGAAACCACCATCTTGGGCTCAAAGAGTCACAGCTCTACCATCCGAGACACTCAGCCCTTTCGGTAGAGAACATTCAGAGAAATCAATAAGATGGATTAAATTAGAACACACATAGATGGCAATATTAGTATGTAAGAATTTAGAACATCCCGCACGATATGGCTTGAAGAGTTACGTTAAATCAATCCAAGAATTCTCAATAATACACGCTCCTCTGTAAGAGAAACGAATTATTCTTGCACACCGGAAGACGATATGATAGCAGCTGACGAAACAATTTAAGGCCCAGAATTCTGAACGTAAAACAATGAAAATAATAATACCCATAATAATGTTCGTCTACCCCTTCGTACTCTTTTCTGATACGGAGTCCGATATGAGATGAAATAATATAACATGATTTTACCACCGCCAACCTCAGTTGAGGAGCTAATGATGAAATAATAATTTCGTATTCCTGTTTCTAGCCTGGTGCAGCCTTTGTAGGGCAAATCCTCCGAAGAGGGTGGGCGGCATCTCTTGTGTATAGGAAATTCTGTGTTATTGTGATGAAGGATAATGTCGTATGCGGTGCCGTCTGAATTACAGGGTTTTTTGGGGACAGAAGAAACACTCAGTCCCCGATCCAGGGGAATTAACCATGTAAGGTTAAAATCTACGGCCCGGCCGGGAGTCGAACCCGAGTTCATCTTAATCGAAGGCGACTACGCTGACCATTCAGCCAAAGACCTAGACACAAAGATAGTGAGTGAAATTGCGTAAGAAGCTTGAAAGAATTGGCTGTGGCCTATGAATAGGAAGTGTCCCGGCATTTGCCTGGATATGAAATGTGAAACACATGATGAAACCATTTTCAAGACAACCAACGGTGGGGTTCGAACCCGTTCGTCTTCCAAATGCAGAACTTGGCTCCATAGCTTTAGCTCGTTAACACGTGGTAAATAACAATGGTAAATAATAATAGTAATTATTATTATTATTATTATTATTTATTGATTATTGGTGAGTGGTTCAATCGGGGTATGGTATCTTTGTTCTAATAATTTATTATTATTATTATTATTATCGTGTGGACTGTCCATTTCCTTCGTTGAATGACCATCTTACGGGTATTCGCTTCACAAAGCCACAGGTTCGATTCCCGGCCAGGCGGGAGTTTAGCTGCATTTGATTTATTCCTCAGGATTTGGTTCCGGGTGTTTATTTTCGTCTTAATACACACATCTTCATTCACATCCAACCAACAAATTACGCAATTTATATATACCGGGTGGTACAGCTGCCCCTATTTTTTCCCGAATATATGCAACCAGCTAGGACGTAAATGCCTCTTAGTCCCATCTTGCGCAACACCTTACAGCAATGTTATGTGCAGTTAACCCGATGTAGACTTCTCCGCACAATGGAAAAATGGTACAAGAGGCAGTAAGTGAGGTCCATCTCAAAAACACTGTACCATTGTATGTAGAGCGGTGTCCAATACTCTACTAATTTTTACGAAATGTTACTATACTGTACAAACCATAAACACGCCTATAGCTGTCGGTAGAGAATTGCGTACCTGATTGGTCCAAGAGGCCATTTTCTTTTGATAGAAAGGGCGGTCGTGGTATCATAGAAAACGTGATAGGGTAAGACCAATTACAGACATGTCAATGCACCACCATTTTGTACAGTCTCATCACATCGAAATTGATAGAAACGTGTTTTGCACTGTAGTTTATAATCTATGGCACGCAAATGCTGTACAGCAGATGTGATAGCTTACGCCATGTAATTACTACCGTTAGAGCGATCAAAACAGGCATAAAACGGGACTATAAGGCTGTAACTCATCAGTAACTTGTCGAAGCGGAACTTCCGCTCTCCTCGTGAATACAGAGTTACAAAGATGGCGCTTGTACGTTGCAAATAGCTGCGCGGAATTATGTATGGAAGACGTACCTCGATAGGTTACTTGAAGCAGGAAGGGTTCCAACCATTCTTGAGTCATGCATTTTTTAATGTCATTTCGTATTCGCCCAGGCATCGTTTACGAACACCATTCTGAAGTCTCCGATATTTTTCTACGGAAGTTATAATAAACAGGTATCATAAATATCGCCACATACGCACCGATTGTGAATACCACCTGAAACATAACGCTGGACTCATTCAACCAAGTAACGCGTAGAAAATGGTTGCAACTATCTGGGCGTAAGAGAGACGCGATTCTTTAGTTCACTGTGGTGTTTGCACATTCGAGTTCAGAACTTTTAACATCAACGATCAGTATCGAAGCGATAGCCTAGGTAATTCCATTAGTACAGAGCTACGAGACCAATTCCTTGTCGCCTGCAGTGGCTACATGGCACCAATCGCAGCGACCATACGATATGTTAGCAGGCATTTAAAGTTCGAATCTAGTTTCGAGCTTTTCAATTTTATTTTTATATTATACTTGTAAGGCCATTCGTAATAAATATTTAACGTTCTTAAGTCTCAAAAGTAATTTGCCACCTTTACAAAGAAAGCATACATACGAAAGGAATAATAACATGCGACTTCCATATGGCAAACGATTACAGGGAATGAAGCGCAGTGCGCGTGTTGTCAACATTCTGACCCACCCATTCAACCAAGCAACTGCGCACGTTCGACTCGAAGATCAACTAACAGCGGTCTACACTTCATACGTAGGGCACATGAAACAGCATATCGTAATTCTAGCAGCAACGTGTGAGCACGTACTGTACGGTTAGCACGAAAGCAAACATTATGTATTCACGGGATGATTATGTGAATATGGTACTACTTTATGGAGAAGCAAGGCAAAGTGCACGGGAAGCCAGACGCTTGTATCAAGAACGATTTCCTGGACGAAGGCTGCCAACTGCAGATACATTTCGACGTGTTGAAAGACGGTTGCGTGCAACGGGGTTATTTCATACATTACCCCCCGTTCGGGATGCTCCAGTGACGTCTGGAAATAACGACGAAGCTGTTCAAAATGCAATTGCTTACAACCCGCACACAAGCTCACAGGCCATAGGAAATGAACTGAACATCAGTCATGTATCTGTACTGCGAATATTGCACCGCCTAAAATTCCACCCTTTCCATCAACAGCTGCACCAGGAACTTCACGGAGATGACTTTCCAAAACGGATATAATTTTCGCAATGGATATTACAAAGAGTTGAAGCTGATGCGAATTTCTTAATGGACATTCTCTTTAGTGATGAATCCAGATTTCACAACAACGGAACTGTTAATAGTCACAACTTCCATTACTGGAGCGTTGAAAATCCTCACTGGATCAGGGGAGCTCGATTTCAGGTACAATGGGGCGTCAACGTGTGGTGCGGGATACTAGGTGACAAGATAATTGGACCATATTTCTTCGAAGAAAACCTCACGGGACGACGCTATCTAGAGTTTCTTCGTGATTACCTCCCACTCTTATTGGAGGATGTGCCTCTTATGACACGGTTACGGATGTGGTTCCAGCAGGATGGAGCTCCCCCACACTGGTCGTTGACAGTACGGAACCACTTGCATAGGACATATCCTGGACGATGGATTGGACGATGGGGTCCGGTCACATGGCCGGCTAGATCACCTGACCTTACTTCACTCGACTTTTTCCTCTGGGGTTATTTAAAGGAAAGAGTCTATGAGCAGGAGCCTGAGAGCCCGAATCATTTACGGCGGCTCATCACGGAAGCCTGCAGGCAGATTCCACCACATATGTTGCAGCAAGAGAGAATGTCTCTCCTCCACCGTGCTCAGATGTGCATTAACGAAGCAGGTGGTCATTTTGAACATTTGCTTCATTAATCGAATGGCCATGCATAAGTCCATCGCACCGCTGTCGGTACAATCTCACTTTATTGCAAATAGCTCTTTTAAGAGCTCCTTAAAAAACAAACATAGCTGAGTACCTGCAATATAAGAACTGATCATGATTTAGATTTGTCGTCAACAACACGACTCTCACGAACATCAACAACGCAATAAAAATATTCGTCGTACACAGGACTCGAACCGCCTACTAACGAACACCGGTACTCTCCTCTAACTTTTAGCAAGCTCGGCTATCACGGGTTGCTGTTTAGCGATGTTGTGTTGCTGCTACTTCTAGTCATTCACCAACAATATTCTCTGTACAGGACGTTTCTGCGACACATAATTTTCACGATTCTTTACCATCAATCGGTATTTTATCATTAATGCTGATTTGCTTGACACGAATAAACGAATTATGGAAAGCGTTGTAAGAGCAGACATTGTAGTGAGTAGTCAAGGTCAATATTTTTAGGTTCGACTATAATCTGCGGGTTGCATAAAACTGCGTGAATAGGGGCAGCTGTACCACCCGGTATAAAATAACTTGTCCTGACTGACTGACTGACTGACTGACTGATTCATCATCGCGGAGCCAAAACAACTGGACATAAAGAAATTAAATTTTGGAGACACATTCATATTAATATGTAGGTGCTTGCTAAGAGAGGAGTTTTGGATATTCCGTCGCTAAGGGGGTTAAAATGGGGGTGAAATTTTAAAATGAGTGCATCTATATCTCAAAACGTTAAAAGTTTACAGATATAAAAATTGGTATTTAGAATCTTCTTTAAAAATAAGGAAACACGTATTTTTTGTTTTCAGAAAATCTCAATAGGAGGGGTGAAAAAGGGTGAAAAAGTGGTTGAATGCCTTTAATCAGGATGAGGCTACTTATATTTCAGAACCTGAAGATATTACAGATCTGAAAATTGGCATTTGGGATCTTCTTTAAAAATAAAGAAACGGGTATTTTTCGTTTTTTGGAAAATCCAAATAATGGGGGGTGAAAAAGGGGGGTGAAAAGGGGGGTGAATTTTTGAAATGAGTGTGTCTACATCTTAAAAATTTAAAAGTTTACAGATGTAAAAATTGGTATTTAGTATCTCCTTTAAAAATAAAAGAACACGTATTTTTTTGTTTCCTGTAAATCCCAATAGGAGGGGTGTAAAATTTTGAATAATTGGTTGAATGCCTTTAATGAGGATACATATATCTCAGAAACTGAAGATATTACAGAACTGAAAATTTGTACATGGGATCTCCTTTAACAATAAAGAAACACGTTTTTTTTTGTTGTTTTTGGAAAATCCAATTAATGGCGGTTAAACAGGAGTGACAAATTAGGATGAAATTTTTGAAAGACTATATCTTTGAATATCTGAGAAACGTAAAATGTTACAGACGTAAAAAGTGGGTATTTGGAATCTCCTGTAAATGTAAAGAACTATAGGTGATTTGTTTTTGGAAACTCCACTTAAGGGGAATTAAAAAGGGGTGAAATTTTAAAATGAGAATTTCCACACTATATCTCAAAAAACTTAACATGTTACAGAAGTGAAAAATGGTATTTTTTATATCTATTAAAAATAAAGAAACGTGTATTTTTAGTTTTCGGAAATACCACTTGGGTGGACTCAAAATGGTGTTGAATTCTTATAATTAGGCTACTGATGTCTCAAAAATGAAGATGTTACAGACGTGAAATTTGATATTTGTAATCTGCTTTAAAAGTAAAGAAACACGTATTCTCGGAAAATCCAATGAAGTGGGGGGGGGGCGGGTAAAAGAATTGAAAAATTGACTTAATTGTATGAGAACATACATCTAATAAACACTAAAGTTGTTATAGACGTGAAAATTGGTATTTGGAACTCCTTTAAAAACAAAGAAAAACGCGTTTTGGGGGGGGAACCATCTTGGGGGGCGGGAGTGAAAAGGAATTGAATTCCTTTCATGAGGACACATAAATCAAAAACTGAAGAAGTTAGAGACGTGATAATTGGTATTTAGAAGATCCTTTACTATTAAAGAAACAAGTATTTTTTGCCGGAAATTTCACTTAAGGGTGGGGGGGGGGGTGAAAGGAAGTGAAAAAGTGAATTATTTTTATGGGGATATCATATCTCAAAACTGAAGGTAATAAACGTGAACATTGGTGTTTGGAATCTCCTTTAAACATAAAGAAACACGCCTTCTTTTAATTTTTTTTTGGGGGGGGGGTCGTAAATAAACTTAACGGCGGTAGGGTGTAAAAGTAGGTGAGACCAATTGATTTTACTGTTCATAATGTACTGATAAAGAACCTCCGTTGCTCAGGCGGCAACGCGCTGGCCTCTCACAGCTGGGTTCCGTGGTTCAAATCCCGCTCACTCCATGTGACATTCGCTCTGGACAAAACGGAGGCGGGACAGGTTTTTCTCCGGATACTCCGGTTTTCCCTGTCATCATTCATTCTAGCAACACTGTTTAATATTTCATTTCATTTGTCATTCATCGATCATTGCCCCAGAGGAGTGCTTCGGCAGCCGGCACAATTCCTATTGTCGCTGCTAGATGGGGCTTTATTCATTCCATTCCTGACACTGTCGAATGACTGGAAACAGGCTGTAGATTTTCGATGTACTTATTCTGATCATAAACCGATCCTTTTTAATCTTTCCTGGGTTCGTTTTCAACAGCCATCTTTTCCTTCGGAGAACGTTCTTCGATTACAGTAGATTCTCCTGGCATATAAATAAAAATTAAACACATTTGAAATAAACGATAGGAATGAGATTGACCGTCAAATTGTTCACCTCTATGGTAAGGTCAATAATGCACGGAAGTATGTCATTCGTATCGCCAGAAATCCCGCACACTTGCCTACGCGCGACAATGGTGCTGGTCACATTGTCAACAATGACAATGGCAGCAGATGTAATTTACCGCCAAGTAGCGGTCTTGCATCTTGCTGTGGGGTCCAAAACATATAATAATAATAATAATAATAATAATAATAATGTTCTGGACCGTCGTCAAATTGTGCGGACCGGGCTGGAAATGGGTCCTGGCCTGGTAATGACTACGAATACGGTCCGGCCACGGGTTCAGTACCGCCAAGGCACCCAAAGACGACACCACGCGGGATCTCCTGAAGGATTTGATCCATATTAAAAATGCTTATAGGAAAAGATGGCAAAGATTTAGGGACCCAACTGCTGGAAAGAAAGATTGAAAAATGGGAGGAAACTTGCCGTAATCTATTAGAAAACGAATCAGATCGCGAATTTTGGTGGATTCCCGCAGTAAGCGAGTCAGATTGCGAATTTCGGCGGATTATATATCTAAACCAATAAGCATCCAATTATAAATTTCAGTATAATACCGTAGCGAAGCACGGGTATCTAGCTAGTAGTAAATACATCTCTCCACACACGGTTGGCTTCAGAAAAAGACCATGAAACTGGGTTTAATTTACATGTTGTGACGATCCCTAGCAACTGGGAAAATGTAAAGCAAAAGACGAGGAAAGAGAAGAACGCTTGGCCTCAGCCACTGAGTTGCACACCTTCTGAAGTTGTGCCGTCTAGGTGGCCTGCCTAACAATGTCTACATTTCGAATGTGCTACTTTCTAGGAGAAAAAACGGAGTACTATCGGACAGTTTCTATGACTGGATCAATTTATTTTTCGGATGGCACTGAGTGTTCTACAAGAGAGCTTAAAGTAATCTTACGACATGGCTTGTGCAGTTGCATTAAATCAACCCATGGATTCTCAAAACACATGTTCCTATTCAAAAGAAGCGGTTGATTCTTGTACACAAGAAGATGCTATGTTAGCAGCTGACTAGGCAATTCAAGGTCCAGGATTACGAACTGTCAACATTAAAAACCTTGACTACCGATCATTTTGAACGCTCTTCAAAATCGACTAATTCGACCGGTATTGCATCTGCCAACTTCAGATCATTCGATTAGTTTCAGCTAAACATGATGAAAATACTGCTAGTATAAGAGGGAAAGTTAAAAATATAAATCATACGTAACCCTGGAAACTTATAAATCTCATTAGACAATAACTATCAACTAAAAAATTAATTCTGAACAAAATAAATGCCAAGCTCACTTCATAACCCACCAGGCATGTAGATAGTTATCGTTGGTGGTCGAATGAAGTCAAGCGGGACACAAAAATATGAGATTAGAAAGTGAAAGCTTGCTGCCTGAGCTTAAAGCAACGAATCCTTACAGCTACGGTCTACTCTCCATTATTCGTGAGTGGTTTAACCGAGGATGTTCTTTCTTCGTGATGTTTTGCTTATCGAGCTTAGACTCTGTAAACTCCACCTTCCACGATAAACGACGCGACGCAGCGCGGCGTGAAAATGTCAGAACTGAAGCGTAAAAGGGAATTTCTCAGTATTGAGCAAAAATGGAAAAGGCGGAACTGTCTAACAACTGGAGTAGAGAAACATACTATATGCGATTTTGTAATTTGAAAGAAAATACTTTGCTTCGTCTTCCAGTTGAAGTAGAATGAAAAACAAACAAAAACCACAATAAATCGACGGCGGGGAGAAAGTGAATGTGGAAAACATAAAACAATGTCACGTGTGTACATTGCTTTGAGATGCTGAACGACGGTCACAATGTGCAGCGTAGTGGGAGCGGACTATTGCGGCAAAGTGTAAAAAGTATTCGAATGTGACAAAATTAAATTATTTAGTTGTTTATAATGACTTATTCTTCTTCATTACCTTTCTTCAATTTCTTGGAGGTAGTGGGTTACTGTAGTCACGTCCTAGTTCGTGAACCATGGGCAACGGCTGAGTGGCCTAGTAAGTGGTCCTGAGAGTCGGGATACCAGTTGCTATGGAATGGGAGTGGGCATCTCGGACATATTCTGAGTCGTGGTCCTCCTTGTGCTCACGCGGCTAGGACTATACAATTCACCGGTGGTCCATAACCCGTTAGAGGAGAGATCCTCACTTGGACTATGTGCAAGTAGGGTAGCATCCTGCTTCATGAATTTACCGAGCTCAGAACACTTTAAGCAAGCCTCGGACCTATGGGAGTAATGGAGTCCCACTCCCATTTGACAGGCGAGGGACTCCTTGGAAACAACTTGGCGAACGAAATGGAATTCGATGGGGAGCTATCAATATTAATGGGGCTTATGGAAGAAAGAAGGTAGAACTGGCTGAGTCAGCAAAGAGGATGCATCTGGATGTGCTAGGAGTAAGTGATATTCGGCTAAGGGGAGATAATGAGGAAGAGATAGGAGATTATACGGTGTACTTGACGGGTGTTAGAAAGGGAAGGGCAGAGTCTGGGGTAGGGCTCTTTATCAGGAATACCATTGCACGCAACATAGTTTCGGTTAGGCACGTAAATGAGCGAATGATGTGGGTAGATTTGTCAGTGGAAGGAATTAGGACAAGAATTGTGTCTGTGTATTCACCATGTGAGGGTGCAGATGAGGATGAAGTTGACAAGTTTTATGAAGCATTGAGTGACATTGTGGTCAGGGTCAACAGCAAGGATAGAATAGTGCTAATGGGCGATTTCAATGCGAGAGTTGGGAATAGAACTGAAGGATACGAAAGGGTGATTGGTAAATGTGGGGAAGATATGGAAGCTAATGGGAATGGGAAGCGTTTGCTGGACTTCTGTGCTAGTATGGGTTTAGCTGTTACGAATACATTCTTCAACCATAAGGCTATTCACCGCTACACATGGGAGGCTAGGGGTACCAGATCCATAATAGACTATATCTTAACAGACTTTGAATTCAGGAAATCTTTTAGGAATGTACGAGTTTTCCGGGGATTTTTCGATGATACAGACCACTATCTGATCTGTAGGGAATTAAGTATCTCTAGGCCTAGGGTAGAGAAAGTGAAATCTGTCTGCAAACGAATAAGGGTAGAAAATCTCCAGGACGAGGAAATTAGACAGAAGTACATGGATATGATTAGTGAGAAGTTTCGAACAGTAGACAGTAAGCAGGTTCAGGATAGAGAAAGTGAATGGGTGGCTTACAGGGATGCTGTAGTAGAAACAGCAAGGGAATGCCTAGGAACAACTGTGTGTAAAGATGGGAAAAGGCGAACATCTTGGTGGAATGATGAAGTGAGAGCAGCCTGTAAACGTAAAAAGAAGGCTTATCAGAAATGGCTCCAAACAAGGGCCGAGGCAGACAGGGATTTGTACGTAGATGAAAGAAACAGAGCGAAACAAATAGTTGTTGAATCCAAAAAGAAGTCATGGGAAGATTTTGGTAATAACCTGGAAAGGCTAGGTCAAGCAGCAGGGAAACCTTTCTGGACAGTAATAAAGAATCTTAGGAAGGGAGGGAAAAAGGAAATGAACAGTGTTTTGAGTAATTCAGGTGAACTCATAATAGATCCCAGGAAATCAATGGAGAGGTGGAGGCAATATTTTGAACATCTTCTCAATGTAAAAGGAAATCATCATGGTGGTGTTGCAAACAGCCAAGCTCATGGGGAGGAGGAAAATGATGTTGGTGAAATTATGCTTGAGGAAGTGGAAAGGATAGTAAATAAACTCCATTGTCATAAGGCAGCAGGAATAGATGAAATTAGACCTGAAATTGTGAAGTATAGTGGGAAGGCAGGGATGAAATGGCTTCATAGAGTAGTAAAATTAGCGTGGAGTGTTGGTAAGGTACCTTCAGATTGGAAAAAAGCAGTAATTGCACCTATCTATAAGCAAGGGAACAGGAAGGATTGCAATAACTGTCGAGGTATCCCATTGATTAGTATACCAGGCAAAGTATTCACTGGCATCTTGGAAGGGAGGGTGCGATCAGCCGTTGAGAGGAAGTTGGATGAAAACCAGTGTGGTTTCAGACCACAGAGAGGCTGTCAGGATCACATTTTCAGTATGCGCCACGTAATTGAAAAATGCTACGAGAGGAATAGGCAGTTGTGTTTATGTTTCGTAGATCTAGAGAAAGCATATGACAGGGTACCGAGGGAAAAGATGTTCGCCATACTGGGGGAGATTATTAAAATCAATCAAAGGCATTTATGTTGACAATTGGGCTTCAGTGAGAATTGATGGTAGAATGAGTTCTTGGTTCAGGGTACTTACAGGAGTTAGACAAGGCTGTAATCTTTCACCTTTGCTGTTTGTAGTTTACATGGATCATCTGCTGAAAGGCATAAAATGGCAGGGAGGGATTCAGTTAGGTGGAAATGTAGTAAATAGTTTGGCCTATGCTGACGACTTGGTCTTAATGGCAGACTGTGCCGAAAGCCTGCAGTCTAACATCTTGGAACTTGAAAATAGGTGCAATGAGTATGGTATGAAAATTAGCCTCTCGAAGACTAAATTGACGTCAGTAGGTAAGAAATTCAACAGAATTGAATGTCAGATTGGTGATACAAAGCTAGAACAGGTCGATAATTTCAAGTATTTAGGTTGTGTTTTTTCCCAGGATGGTAATATAGTAAGCGAGATTGAATCAAGGTGTAGTAAAGCTAATGCAGTGAGCTCGCAGTTGCGATCAGCAGTATTCTGTAAGAAGGAAGTCAGCTCCCAGACGAAACTATCTTTACATCGGTCTGTTTTCAGACCAACTTTGCTTTACGGGAGCGAAAGCTGGGTGGACTCAGGATATCTTATTCATAAGTTAGAAGTAACAGACATGAAAGTAGCAAGAATGATTGCTGGTACAAACAGGTGGGAACAATGGCAGGAGGGCACTCGGAATGAGTAGATAAAGGCTAATTTAGGAATGAACTCGATGGATGAAGCTGTACGCATAAACCGGCTTCGGTGGTGGGGTCATGTGAGGCGAATGGAGGAGGATAGGTTACCTAGGAGAATAATGGACTCTGTTATGGAGGGTAAGAGAAGTAGAGGGAGACCAAGACGACGATGGTTAGACTCGGTTTCTAACGATTTAAAGATAAGAGGTATGGAACTAAATGAGGCCACAACACTAGTTGCAAATCGAGGATTGTGGCGACGTTTAGTAAATTCTCAGAGGCTTGCAGACTGAACGCTGAAAGGCATAACAGTCTATAATGATAATGTATGTAATGTATGTATGTATGTATGTATGTATGTATGTATGTATGTATGTATGTATGTAGGATTTAATCCTTTCTTGACGCGAAACCTTGTGGAGGGAAGTATTCATGATTGCGTGTTTCTGTGGTGGTTGGTAGTGTGCTGCATCTTATGTGAATTAAGATCTGTATCAGGACGAACACAAACACGAGTTTCCGAGATATAGGAATTAATCAAAAGTTAAAACCCTCGGATCATTAGGAATCGAACCCGGGGTCCTGACCATTCATCGAAGAAGTCGGATACTTAAAATGATTTATTACCGTGTAGAAACAGTTTATATCCTCTCATAGTGAATTATTCAAGTGCTGCAAGACATTTACATTTACAAGTTTTAAATAACCCTCACCGGGCGAGTTGGCCGTGCGTTTAGGGAGGCACAGCTGTGAGCTTGCATCCGGGAGATAGTGGGTTTGAAACCCACTGTCGGCAGCCCTGAAGATGATTTTCCGTGGTTTCCCATTTTCACACCACGAAAATGCTGGGGCTGTACCTTAATTAAGGTAACGGCCGCTTCCTTCCCACTCCTAGCCCTTTCCTATCCCATCGTCGCCATAAGACTTATCTGTGTCGGTGTGACGTAAAACCAATAGTAAAAAATAAAAATAACCCTCATTTTAAAAATTAATTTCGTACATGCCGTGTCTTAGTTTATCCACGGGGTGATTACAACCTCTTATCATGGATAATCGAGAATTGACAGTAGTGATTTCTCTGATACGGAAGCCGGGCTGAGTGGCTCAGACGGTTGAGGCGATGGCCTTCTGACCCCAACTTGGCCGGTTCGATCCTGGCTCAGTCCGGTGATATTTAATGGTGCTCAAATCCGTCAGCCTCTTGTCGGCAGATTTACTTGCACGTAAAATAATTCCTTTGCGCCAAAATTTCGGCACCTCGGCGTCTCTTAAAACCGTAAAAATGTAGTTAATGGGATGTAAAAGAACAGTAACACTATTATTCCGATAAGGAAGCGTAACCGAAATTAAGTTAAAAAAGAGACTCTAGCAAACGGTCTATGTATATTTCACTGAAGGGTTGGATTTCAAAGTGTAGAGAGATAGATATAAAAATTAAAATAGTCTTGAACTAATGAGGTAAGTTCAGGAAAGCTTGACACTTAAGGAGAGTATAAAAGGTGGTATACCGAGCTCGATATCTGTAGTCACTTACTGTAAGTGCGGCCAGTATCCAGTACTCGGGAGATAGTAGGTTCGAACCCCACTATCGGCAGCCCTGAAAATGGTTTTCCGTGGTTTCCCATTTTCACACCAGGAAAATGCTGGGGCTGTATCTTAACTAAGGCCACGGCCGCTTCCTTCCCACTCCTAGCCATTTCCTGTCCCATCGTCGCCATAAGACCTATCTGTGTCGGTGCGACGTAAAGTAACTAGCAAAAAAAAAAAAAAAAAGTGGTATTGGGGGGAAAATTGTTGATTTGTAGTTTCTATGGAAAATTATAATTTTGGGTTTCCTCCTTAATTTGATGTATGTTTCTTTGTTTTTGGATGACTACAAATATTTTTAAATGTTTAAAAAAATAAGTTACTGCACAAGCCATTTCTCCAGATTTAATGAGCACTTGTTCAGTTAAAACAAGATATATCGGGAACTATTTGCTCTAGAAGGTGTAATATATGGTGATTTATAGTAAACATCCTGCTGCATAAGTTTACCACATTGTTTGCTATGATATCATTTCCTATCTGGTGTTTATGTGGTAATAAACATGGCAGCATCCACGTTTTGTAAGTGGCATTACACTTTCGAGTGTGGTTTCTGGAAAACTACGTTTTTTTTGCGAATGTTTCCCATTTTCTCAGAAACTACTTAAGCTAGAGCTCTGAAAATTTTGTCTATCATTAACAGCATTATTGTTTGTATATCGATATACAATGGTAGAGATACCACACATAGTTTGATCATAAATACTTCTTGATTTCCAATAAATTCAGAACTAAGAAAGTAGATCAGTAAATGTATTAAATATGAATTTATATCTTATCCAAATTTCGTTTCATTATCTGGGACATTTCCAGAGAAATGGGGACGTAAATCTGTTAAACATAACATTATCAGGATAGGACTTTGATACTTCCCGTAAAATTTGGTACCAGGAAACATGATAACTCCAAGATCTCTTGAAAAATGGACAATTTTCAAATTTCCCTGAGGGTTTGAGCTACGATGTTTGAAATGGGAAGTTAAGAGCAAAACAGCACAACTAGATCTATGTATACATGATCATTTTAAATCCACTGAATAACATTATTCCAAAGCATGGTCTACATATTCAGTGGGCTTGAAATTTTGCGAACAATACGCCATTATGGAATATCTTCATAATTTCCATACTCCTCGAAAGACAAAAACGCATGAAAAGTAAGCAATTGGAAATTATACCTTTTAACAGCGTCTATTAGGAACTGGGGTGATGCTATTTCCTGCTCGTGATGTCCTTGCTTAGGTACTTTGACTAAAATCTCCAGTGCTGAACTGAACATCACAATTCCAGGAGTACCAACTTAATGAGGCTTGTCAACGCCTGAAGAAGAGTTATTACACCAACTCTGCCACGCACATGACAGTGATATACTGTGTTTGCAGGAAAAACGTAGAGATGAACACTAATGACGGCTGAAAATAGCTGGTATGAAACTCGTAGCTGAGAGATCGCCACAGACAGTACGGAAGTGCTGTATTGGTAAAACCTGAGCTCTGTATCTTGTCTGCTGCAATCACTGACGAAGACGACGTAGATATAATAACGGGGGAAGCTTAGCAACTGCACAGTATCATCTATTTATAAACCTCCAAACCTCCTACTCCTTTAGTCCCTCAAATAATTTTCACAAGCAATAGGTTAATTTTATAAATGGTGATTTTAAGAGTCATAACAGTGTTTGGGGATGGACTAAGGATGACACTAATGGAGAAGATCGATTGAATTGGGCAAAAGGTTTCCAGCTACAACTTATCCACGACTCCAGATTACCTCCGCCACTTACCAGTGACAATCCAGATACGTTTTTGACTGAAAACGTGTTTAAACAACGTGTAAAATCAATATGTAATTCGATTCCAAACACCCAAAACCGCACCTTAAAATGTGAACTTCGACCGGCAACTATTCTATTCCGAAGGAGATATAACTTTAAAAAGCAGATTGGTTAAAGTTCAGCACAACTCTTGATGTAATGACAGCAGACATCCATTCAGTGCCAGAGAAATATGATGAATTTGTCGATTCTATGAAGAAAGATGACAGAACTTCTATTCCACGAGGATGCAGGCGTAGGTACGTACAAGATTTAACATCAGAAACAGCAGCTAAAATGGACAACTACTTTTCATTATTTTAACGAAATCCATTCAGTGAAGAAACTATTTCAGCAGGAAGACAGCCCCTTCCTTCTATTTCAGAAGCCAAGACAGATGCATGGATACGCTTTATGGAGAAAATAGTCAAAAAGTTTGGAGATCGCTAAAACGATCCAAATATAGGATCAGTCCACGGCAACGTTTAGGCGAACCAAACCGAAACTACTTATCTCTAATGGAAAGACCAGTCACCTTTTCAGAGTCCGCCTCTGTAGCGTAACGGTTAGTGTTATTAGCTGCCGTCCTCGGGGGCCCGGGTTCGATTCCCGGTACTGCCAGAAATTTTAAAAAACTGGCAGGAGGGCTGGTATGTGGTTGATATGGTACATGCAGCTCACCTTCAATGGGGGTGTGCCTGAAAAGAGCTGCACCACCTCGGGATGAGGACACGAATTTACTTTACCTTTTCAGAAAAATGGAACACAGGGTCCACCTGAATAAAGAATTACCTGTCTCAACATTTAACCTGAGTGAAAGAAAGCTATTCAAAGGTACAAGAATGGCACAGTAGCAGGCTTTGATGATATAACAGTAGAGATGATCAAACACTTCGGCTCAGCTACGAAGGAATGGCTTCTGAATCTCTTTAATAGCTGTTTGACATCCTTAAGGATTCCCAAAATATCGCTATTCTCAAATCTGGCAAGGAACATCCATACCCCAAACCTTACAGACCGATATTCTTACTATGTCATCCATATAAAATAATGGAATGCTACTTAACCGTTTAACGGGAGTTGTAGACGAATTGCTTATACTCCAACAAGTTGGATTTAGACCAGGAAAGAGTTGTACAGCACAGATCGTACATCTAACGCAATGTATTGTGGACGGTTTCGAAATGAGAGAAATCACACGAGTATCATTTGTGGACCTTTTCGCTAATTGTGATACCGTAAATCATTGCTCCAACAACAAAATCTGTATTTCAGAACCACTGATATCAAGGTAACGAGAATGATAGCTATTCTCCTGGAAAATCACCACTTCTTTGTGGAATTTCAAGGACAACGAAGTAGACGCAGCAACCAAAGGAATGGCCTGCCTCAAGGCAATATGTTGGCTCCTATCCTATTTAACATCTATAAAAAAAATGACCAGTCACTACCAAAAGACAGCAAAAGCTTTATTTACGTTGATTACCTCGCACTCGCCACCCTATTTAACAGTTTTGAAGAAGTAGAAATTTCTCTGACGCATGCATTGTAAAATCTGTGAACACACAATGACCAACGCAAGCTTAAACCAAATGCGAGAAGACTAAAAACCTGGGCATTTCACCTGCGATACATTCAGGCATCCCCAAACTTAATATATATTGGAAGGACCGGGCGAGTTGGCAGTGCGGTTAGGGTCGCGCAGCTGTGAATTTGCATCCGGTTCGAATCCCACTACTGGCACCCCTGAAGATGGTTTTCTGTGGTTTTCCATTTTCACACCAGGCAAATGTTGGGTATGTGCCTTAATTAAGGCCACGGCCGCTTCCTACACACTCCTAAGGCTTTCCTGTCCCATCATCGCCATAAGACCTATCTGTATCGGTGCGACGTAAAACAACTTATATATATTGGAAGGGAAAGGTACTAAATCATTGCCTCACTCCCAGTTATCTAGGAGTTATCGTGGATTGCCCTCTGAGTTCGAAGAAACACTGCCAAAACACAAGGCAAAAGGCATCCGCATGAAACATCATTCTTCGCAAGTTGATTGGCACTACTTTGGGAACTCAACTAGCGAATATTTCAGTCCAGTGTAGCATAAATCAGGCCATACACAACAGGCTGACACTGTACTCAACGAAAGAAGCAGAATCATTACTGAAAGTCTAAAGCCTATTCTTGTTGAGAAACCCACGGTTTAGCTAGTATTGCTCCTGAGAAGATACCCAGAGAGATAGCAGCGAACAATGAAAGATTTAAGGCAACCGGATTACAAACACGCCCTCTATTTGGATATCTCCTCACCGAACCTCGAATAAAATATAGGAAAAGCTTCCTTCAGACAACAGTCAGTCTCGACATGCACGCTGACACTTCTAGAACGAGAATTTGGAATGAAAGAACCGGTCTTCTCTTGACGCCAAAAGGAAACCTCCATCCTGCCACAAGGAGGACTGGGCTACATGGAAGGCGTTCAACAGACTACGCACTGGAGTCGGCAGAACGTAGCTGAACCTGCAGAAATGGGGTTTCAAGTGACTCTCCCCTGTGAGATTGTGGGGAACTACAGACAGCTCAACACCTTTATCAGTGCCCCTTGTCTCCAACAACATGCACGATGGAAGATTTAATTCTTGCCAACCCCAATGCTGTTGGCGTCATCCGCTACTGGCCAAAGAACATTCAATTAGGATAAGAGCTACCTGGCGATCAGACATTTGTGAATGGCTTAATTGTCTCGGTGTCATTATGTTTAGAACAGTTTTAATACATCATTTTTTATTAATAATTCACTGTACTGTATCTTAATTATTTATTCTACATCTTACTGTTCATATTTTGTGTTGTATTTAACTGGTGCTTCTGATACGAATAAAGAAAGCTGTACTGCTTTTAGATATAGGTAATATTACAGTAAAATTTAACATTTCCTTTCCCTTCCTCCACAATATTGCTACTACGTTATAAAAAGAACGTATAGCCTAGTGCACAACACGGCTACCCCCGAACTTAAATACCGAGTTTCTAGAAATTCTGTTGAGCGTTTACCGTGATTTCTTGCTAGGGGTTTTACGTCGCACCGACACAGATAGGTCTTATGGCGACGATGGGATAGGAATGGCCTAGGAGTTGGAAGGAAGCGGCCGTGGCCTTAATTAAGGTACAGCCCCAGCATTTGCCTGGTGTGAAAATGGGAAACCACGGAAAACCATCTTCAGGGCTGCCGATAGTGGGATTCGAACCTACTATCTCCCGGATGCAAGCTCACAGCCGCGCGCCTCTACGCGCACGGCCAACTCGCCCGGTACCGTGATTTCTAACAAACAAAGAAACAAAAAGACCGGCAAAAATTGAAATGAACCTATTTTTTTAACCTTTTGTACTTAAATCGAGATAAAAACGAAGTATTAGGCTACAAATTTTTGTGTACAGAGAAATTTACAATTCTATTTATAGATGATGATGATGTTTGCTGTTTAAAAAGGGGTAACAGCTAGGTTGTTGGTCCCCAGTGGTACGAGGTTCAACGAAATGAAACTTTAATTAAAGCGTCAAAATGTATCCATTGGCTAGAATCTAAAACAAATGATGATGAAAAAATTACCATGAACCCAAAACTGTCAGTAGATCCAGTTCACATTGTATTATTTTGTGAGATAATGCTTGTTGTCCAAAGGGGTCCAAAATCAAGTTCACCAGCCCCTCATAATAGTACTGATCACTGACAAAGTAGAACCACGGTGTTTTTCATATAGTGATACTAATCACAGGTAATGTAGACCCATGGTGTTCCTCATATAGTGATACTACTCAAAGGCAACGTAGACCCATTCTGAACACAGAGCGCAGTGCTCGGTACCATCCCGCGCTAGACACTAGCCTGTGCAGGCGAGCGCCCGCTACCCCGCCTCGGTGGAATGTTCACTATGGTACTAATCACTTTTTTTTTTTTTTTTTACAATTTGCTTTACGTTGCACCTACACAGATAGTCTAACGGCGACGAAAGGAAAGGCCTAGGAGTGGGAAGGAAACGGCCGTGGGCTTAATTAAAGTACAGCCCCGTCATTTGGCTGATATGAAAATGGGAAACCACGGAAAACCATCTTCAAGGCTGCCGTCAGTGGGGTTGGAACGCACTATCTCCCGGATGCAAGCTCACAGCTGCGTGACCCTAACCGCACGGCCAACTCGCCCGGTGGTACTAATCACAGGCAACGACCAGATCCGTGGTGTTCCTCATATAATGGTACTGCTCATAGGTAACCTAGACCCGTGGTGCTCCTCACAGGGTGGTACTAATCGCAAGTAACGTTTTCCCATGGTGTTCCTCACGTAATTTTACCAATCACAAGTAGTCTCATGATTCTAAGTTCACCATCCCTTTCTCGCCTCTTTTAGTCGCCTTTTACGGCAGGCAGGGATACCCTGAGTGTATTCTTCGCCTGCGTCCCCCACCCCCAGAGGGTACTCCATTTATAGGGCCTATAGGTAGCAGAACCAGTAATTAAGGAGATCTAAAAATCTTCTAAATGAAACGATTTGCTTCTTCTAATTATCCGTATGGCACTATTATCAATTATGCAAAGAGCATTTTTTAATGGCAACTGTTCATCGTAGCTAAATGACTGAAATGCAGATCACAATTCGGTGTAAGAATAATTTAGTATAATGTACGAAGAGGCAAAAAAAGTTGTGATCTAGATTGGCGAAAACTTGGCAGGTATTTATAGTTAAAAAACTAAGGAGTTCTTTAACAAAAGGTGCTACAAGTGGAAACAAAACAAATAACAAAAGAAGCGATGTGGTCTGATTGATCTGAACAAGGAGGCATGACTGATGAGAAGTGCAATGGCCCAGCAGGTTAGAGCATCCCGGAGTGTAAGCAACAGAACTTTATTTGAAAGAGTATTTCTTTTCACAATCATACGTTATTATTGTTTTGTTAACGAGTGGTACTGACCTGAGATATTAATAAGATTAATTACTAGCTACCCAACAGGATTTTCAAGGGAGCAGTTATGAAGGCCATAGGCCACTTTTAACCGAGAACTTATACGATTTCTCTGTATACGACACCATTTACTTTTCCTCCAATAATGAAAACGGAAATATTTCGTTTGATGTAACAAGCAAAAGTGACAGGTAAAGCTGCACATGAGAAAACATTATCTACTGTTACTAACTCCACCTACGTTTAAGTGTCTGATCCTGTGCTTTGTTTATTTTCATGCCAAAGTAGACTCTTAGCGGCAATTTGACTCTTTGATATTAAGATCACTTCTCCTGCGCCACAGCCAGTTAAATTAGTACTCTTTGGCATCAGGATCACTTCTACTGTGCCACAGCCAGTTGAATTAGTGTTCTTTGGTATTAAGACCGCTTCTCCTGTGCCACAGCTAGTTAAATTAGTACTCTTTGGTATTAAGATCGCTTCTCCTGTGCCACTAATACTATTTGGTATTAAGATCGCTTCTCCTGTGCTACAGCTAGTTAAATTAGTACTCTTTGGTATTAAGATCGCTTCTCCTGTGCCACAGTTAGTTAAATTAGTACTCTTTGGTATTAAGACCGCTTCTCCTGTGCTACAGCTAGTTAAATTAGTACTCTTTGGTATTAAGACCGCTTCTCCTGTGCCACAGTTAGTTAAATTAGTACTCTTTGGTATTAAGACCGCTTCTCCTGTGCCACAGCTAGTTAAATTAGTACTCTTTGGTATTAAGACCGCTTCTCCTGTGCCACAACCAGTTAAATTAGTACTCTTTGGTACTAAGACCGCTTCTCCTGTGCCACAGCTAGTTAAATTAGTACTCTTTGGTATTGGGACCGCTTCTCCTGTGCCACAACCAGTTAAATTAGTACTCTTTGGTATTAAGACCGCTTCTGCTGTGCCACAGCTAGTTAAATTAGTACTCTTTGGTATTAATACCGCTTCTCCTGTGCCACAGCTAGTTAAATTAGTACTCTTTGGTATTAAGACCGCTTCTCCTGTGCCACAGCTAGTTAAATTAGTACTCTTTGGTATTAAGACCGCTTCTCCTGTGCCACTAATACTCTTTGGTATTAAGACCATTTCTCCTGTAACACAGCTAGTTAAATTAGTACTCTTTGGTATCAAGACCGCTTCTCCTGTGCCACAACCAGTTAAATTAGTACTCTTTGGTTTTAAGACCGCTTCTCCTGTGCCACAACCAGTTAAATTAGTACTCTTTGGTATTAAGACCGCTTCTCCTGTGCCGCAGTTAGTTAAATTAGTACTCTTTGGTATTAAGACCGCTTCACTTGTGCCACAGCTAGTTAAATTAGTACTCTTTGGTATCAAGATCGCTTCTCCTGTGCCGCAGTTAGTTAAATTAGTACTCTTTAGTTTTAAGATCGCTTTTCCTGTGCCACTAATACTCTTTGGTATTAAGACCGCTTCTCCTGTGCCACAACCAGTTAAATTAGTACTCTTTGGTATTAAGACCGCTTCTTCTGTAACACAGCTAGTTAAATTAGTACTCTTTGGTATCAAGACCGCTTCTCCTGTGCCACAACCAGTTAAATTAGTACTCTTTGGTATTAAAACCGCTTCTCCTGTGCCACAACCAGTTAAATTAGTACTCTTTGGTATTAAGACCGCTTCTCCTGTGCCGCAGTTAGTTAAATTAGTACTCTTTGGTATTAAGACCGCTTCACTTGTGCCACAACCAGTTAAATTAGTACTCTTTGGTACTAAAACCGCTTCTCCTGTGCCACAACCAGTTAAATTAGTACTCTTTGGTATTAAGACCGCTTCTTCTGTAACACAGCTAGTTAAATTAGTACTCTTTGGTATCAAGACCGCTTCTCCTGTGCCACAACCAGTTAAATTAGTACTCTTTGGTATTAAGACCGCTTCTCCTGTGCCGCAGTTACTTAAATTAGTACTCTTTGGTATTAAGACCGCTTCACTTGTGGCACAGCTAGTTAAATTAGTACTCTTTGGTATCAAGATCGCTTCTCCTGTGCCGCAGTTAGTTAAATTAGTACTCTTTAGTATTAAGATCGCTTCTCCTGTGCCACTAATACTCTTTGGTATTAAGACCGCTTCTCCTGTAACACAGCTAGTTAAATTAGAAGCTTCAATCAAACAGTTTCTCAAAATGTTCACTACCAGTCGCGTCAATTTCATAACTTTGGCGGGTGCAGATTATGTAACACTAATAGGCACCTCCGCTTTCAAAATAAGCTTGTGTAGTGGGAAGCCGGAAGGATGTAAGGAATTCAGAAATTCTGCTGTGTATAGTGAGTAATATACTTGAACCTGGTTAGTTAATTTGGAGAATGACGACTCTCTTTGTCTTTGTGAAGTCATTCTTTCTCTGTCCTGTGCCATTCGAAAATCCCTTTTTTGGTCAGTTTCATTGTTACCTGATACATACACTTTCTTGAATGCTATGTACTACGACTTATAGTCGCTTTCCGTCTCGGCATGACGGGTAATCATGAATTTTATATAGATAATGGAAAATCACTGGAAAATTATTTATTGTACCGTAGCATGTTTATTGAATCCTGGCCGAAGTCTTTGATAGCTCGCAAGCAGGCTTTGAAGCTGGTCATTTACATTTCCATACTTCAAAATATATACTGCACGAAAAATTTAAAACTACGATATGTCCGGATGTATAGATGGAAGTAACATTCTGTAAATTCAGTTTTAATCTACATTGGTGACATAAACAATATTTTGGTAAGGATTAACTAGTTACTTTTGAAATCTGTTTTAAAGTATGATGTTTCTTAATGCAAAGTGTAACATAAAAACCGTTATAGTGGGTTATGTGTTAAATCCAGATATACGTAGAATGTATTATGCTGAACAATTCTTACCCTCATAGTATAGAAGAATCTTTAACACTTTAGCCAGCGTAAGCTAAAAAGGCGCTCGGACGACCGGTTTTGACCTCGACGTGCTTCACTGAAATCGTTACTGCTCGCCTTCCGTTGGTCATAGATGAATGTTTGTCTATATAAACCTTTCTCCAGAAATAAAATAGAATAGTGAAAACCACATCGCTCTGTGTACTTTATGCTTTTCAGATTTAGATTTTGGATCATTTATTTATTTATTTATTTATTTATTCGTGAATTTATCAGTGGCGAAGTTTGCGCTCGTGGCGCTCTCTTATATTTAACTACATACATTACAGAATAATAAGAGAAATATACATTTATATTATAAAATAAAGGAGCCTCCGTGGCTCAGACGGCAGCGCGTCGGCCTCTCACACTGGATACCGTGGTTCAAATCCCGGTCCCTCCATGTGAGATTTGTGATGGACAAAGCGTAGGCGGGACAGGTTTTCCTCCAAGTACTCCGGTTTTCCCTGTCTTCTTTAATTCCAGCAACACTCTCCATTAACATTTCATAGCATTTGGGAGTGGCGATCCCATTGTAATAATAGCCTAAACTGTATATGGTTCATTCATTACATCCCTGACCCGGTCAAAGACTGGAAAAACAGGTTATAGGTTTTCATTTTCATTATAAAATCAACGATAAATAAGCTAAATAAAAGTGTATGAGAACATGTAATGAAGAAAGAAAGCAAAGATCAAGAAGTAAACGAAAATAAATCCAATGTATAAACGGAACATAATATATAATAATGTAAAATGAGAACAAGTATGGCAATAAGTTTTGATATTAATCTCTATGTGCAAGAGGTAAAAGCTAAAGATTATGTACATTGTACTATAACAATAAAATAATACTGTAACCAGTATATTTCCGTGTTCCTAGCCAACCTACCAACATCACACAGCCTATCATATATCACCAGTCACACGAACAGTCAGCAGCAGGTAAATCTCTGCAAGCAGTGTTAACTTTCCAGATTGTCTTAAGAGTTTCTGACAGCAGCTGGAAGCGAGTTCCAAAGTCGCGACCCAGCTAGATAGTTTATTTCGGCAGAACTCTTCATGAGACTCAGGCCCATTCCCGTGTAAATGATTTCAGAATATGATCTCTGAGCCTCGTTTTAGTTAGCACAAAATACCGTACAAATACGAACTCTGACAAAGACTCCCGTGTTGTTAAATATTGCCCTTACACGTTCTTGATTTTAACAACATGAACTGAGATTGATGGAGAAGTGTAGTCATATGAGTGCCACGATGGGAACGACTTCTTTCGGAATTTCAGATGTATTTTAGCAAATGTGCCCTTGTTGGAATGCCCGCGGGAAATTTAAGTCGACAATTGTTCTTACACTCTTAATGGATAGGGACCGATTCCGGATTGCAAGCTCACCGGTACGCGACCGTAATCGCACGGCCAACTCGGTCGGTAATTGGTATAGCTCGTGACCCCCTGGTTCCAGAGCGTTGCAAATGATATCGTTATATTTATCTCGCAGAGCTCTATTATACCGGTTAGCATCGGTCACCAAAACTTCCGTAATTTTGTGACTGGCCAAATGTACATTATAGAATAATAATAATAATAATAATAATAATAATAATAATAATAATACAACACTGAAGGAAATGGAAATTGCAACACCCAGAAGGAGTGGTGCTACATTGCTGGAATTGAACATGCAGCATGAGTGTTCGGTTGTGATTCAATTATTACACTTTCAGGTCCCTCTGACCAAAAGTTCGGACAACAATCAATACAGGATGTGCCCACCACGAGCTGCAACACATTGATGAATTCGTCGAGGCATGGAGTCAATAAAAAATAAATAATAATCGTATGGCCTCAGCTACCGTTTGCAGACATTTCGATTTGACGCCATCTGGCTGTCTGCTCGTCAATTTCGACGTTCCGGTTTACTCTGTCTGCCATCTAGCGGACCTAGTGTAAACCGGATCTCTCTTGGGCGTCTATGGCTGAGATTTAATTAATTTTGTCGGGTAAATACCAAATGTATCACCAGAGATCTTTTACATGCCGACATCGTACGACATGGAGTGTCGATTGGACTTTTTTCCGCCCTTCAAACATCCGACTACCTCTGCCGGGTTTGAACCCGCTAACTTGGGATCCGGAGGCCGACACTCTACCACGGATCCACAGAGGCAGCTATGGAGTCAATAAGGCCCTGGATCGCTTCCTGAGGAATTGTGGCCCATGCTTGCTGCACTGCACGGGTCAGTTGTTCCAGAGTTGTGGGTGGCTGAGGACGGTTGGTCAGTTGTCGACCCATCATGTTCCACACATGCTCAATAGGACTGAGGTCCGGGGATCTGGCGGGCCATTCTAAGGTGGAGAGCTGCTCTGGAGATGCGTGCAGTGTGAACCAGGGAATTGTACTGCTGAAACATCTCATTAGCAATGTTCGCCATCATAGGGACAACCACTGGATTGAGTACCCTATCAACGTACTGTCCAGCAGTCATAGTGCCCTCAACAAGCACTAATTGTGATTTCACATTAAAGCCAATAGCTCCCCAGACCATAATTCTTGGTGTAGGGCCTGTGTGACTCTCAGCAATAAGATCTGGGTGGCCCCTCTCCCCGGTACGTCGGCGCACATGATTCTGGCGATCACTGTGGGCAAGACAGAAGCGCGATTCATCACTAAAGACGACCCTATGTCATTCGTCGACCCACGTCGATCTTTCTCGACACCAGGCCAGCCTTACACGTCGCTGTTGTGGGGTCAATGGAACACCTTCTGCAGGGACACGGGCTCGTAAGCCAGCTGCACGCAAGCGATTACCAACTGTTTGTTGTGTAACGTGGGGTGCCACAGCTGCTCGAATTTGCGCTGCTGTTGCATGGGGTTCCATCCGGGCCATCCGAATGATGCGGCGATCCTCTCTCACAGTTGTCTGTCGCGCTGGGCCTGTGGCAGGTCTACGAGTGTGGGTACCTTCATTTGACCACTGCTGCCATACACGTTGTACCGCAGATGCCTGTCGGCCAACACGTGCAGCGACAGTCCTTAGCGATAATCCAGCCTCACACAGCCCAATTATCCGAGCCCTCTCAAACGGTGACAGTTGTTGATAGCGTGCTCTTCTCTATCGTCGAGGCATGTTTGACGGGGAACACTTCACTGCACAGACTGCAAGTCAACTACGCTACACCAGGGTCCGTATACTGGAGTTGATTCCTCCAAGACCAATCACGTGGGGGATGTGTAGTAACAATCCAATGGGTCTGAAACTTTGATCGTTTACATATCTTCATGGCATCGTTCCATATCTTGAAAATCAACACAAACGACCAATGACTTCATGGTGTTGCAATTTCCATTTTCTTAAGTGTAATAATAATAATAATAATAATAATAATAATAATAATAATAATAATAATATTCTTGGTTTGCGTCCCCCTAACTACTTTTTGACGCTTTTTGGAGACGTCGAGGTGCTGGAAATTTTTCCCGCAGGAGTTCTTTTACGTGGCAGTAAATCTACCGACACGAGGCTGATATATTTGAGCACCTTCAAATACCACCGGACTGAGCCAGGACCGAACCTGGCAAGTTGAGGTCAGAAGGCCAACGCCTTAACCATCTGAGCCCCTCAACCCAGCAGTATACATCATATCAAAGAGGTCCTCGAAGTTAGATAATTTAAGAACCCATATAACATATAATACTGCATTTAGCCGGCCCCGTGGTGTAGGGGTAGCGTCCCTGCCTCTTACCCGGAGGACCCGGGTTCGATACTCGGCCAGGTCAGGGATTTTTACCTGGACCTGAGGGCTGGTTCGAGGTTCACTCAGCCTACGTGATTAGAATTGAGGAGGTATCTGACGGTGAGATGGCGGCCCCGGTCTAGAAAGCCAAGAATAACGGCCGAGAGGATTCGTCGTGCTAACCACACGACGCCTCGTAATCTGCAGGCATTCGGGCTGAGCAGTGGTCGATTGGTAGGCTAAGGCCCTTCACGGGCTGTAGTGCTATGGGGTTTGGTTTTATATTACTGCATTACCAGCAGCCTAGCCAGTGAGTTATGAAGATAGTACAGAGCCTGTCTGTTCATACCTCCTGACTATTTAGAGTAAAGCAAAGAAAAGAAATAAGTTTTATTTGCTGAATTTACGTGAATTCTTACATTCCCTTCCATCATCACCCTTCTTATCACTGTAACATTTTTTATGTCTTTGAAACTTACTACAGGTTCTTCTTACCTACTAACTGAGGTGGTCTCAAGAAACGACCCTAAGAAAACGCCTCGTGTCCACTGGACCAGCACGTGGGGAATTTCTTGGATCAACTTTAATGAGCCGCAATAAAACATACTTCACTTCTAGGACATCACTACACCCAAGGTATTTCTACTTAGAATATTATTATAACTACAGAAGTTTCCAGGTGTATCATAACTGCTGCTATTAGTAATCCTCTTATAGCCTACTGTTTACGATCACTTTTGTAATATTAAAAGTATTCAGAGTGTCTTCTTTCCTTGGATATAATCTCAATGTTTTTACTGGACAAGCAAGGGAGAAATAATCGACTACAAATTACCAGCATGACCGTAAACATTAAATTTACGAAGTCGGGTTGTCTTCAGGTGGCTAATATGAAAACGTCTTATCTGCTCCTCATTTATCTGTCAAATTCTGCAATTATTTTCTTCAATCTGCGGCTAAAGAAGCTATATCGGGAAGTAATTCGAAATAAATAAATAAATAAATAAGTAAATAAATAAATAAATAAATAAATAAATAAATAAATTTTCATGTCATACGGAAGCAACCGTGGCTCAGGTGGCAGTGCATCGGTCTCCCCACGCTGGGTTCCGTGGTTCAAATTCCGGTCACTCCATGTGCGATTTGTGCTGGACAAAGCTGAGGTGGGACAGGTTTTCTCCGGGAACTTCGGTTTTCCCTGTTATTTTTCATTCCAGAAATGCTCTCCATCATCATCTCATTGCATCTGTCAGTCATTAATCATTGCCCCAGAGGAGTGCGACAGGCTTCGCTAGATGGGGGCTTCATTCATTCCATGGCTGACCCGGTCACTGACTGGAAAACAGTTTGTAGGTTTTCGTTTTCATTTTTATGCCACAGGCTTACAGAAAATCGACAGTTGGATTTGCTTGACAATGGCAGAGAAGTTTAAAGAATATTCCGTCATTTCCAGTTAGTTGTAGAATGATAGGTCCGGGCATACAATGTACTTTTCATCCAGTTTCTTTGTGGTTATGTCCATAAAATACGGGCCAATTGTGCACGAAGATCCATTGTAATTATGTCCATTTCCAAAATGTCCATTTTACACGATTCCCACGCCTTTTCGATGTCCATTGCGAAGAATATAACTTTAACTAAACCTACCAATTCTATGATATAAAATCAATTACTTTTTCGACATCCTATTTTTAAACATACCTTGAGACTTGAGACAAGTTAACGGATGATTCGAATTCACTAGAGAAATATCAGACGAACTGAGTAACATCCGAAACACTTGTCCTACCAGCTGAAGCTTTGTACTGAAGAGGGTACTTATTCTGTAATTTAGAACTAATCCACAATTTTACTTAACATTTGTACAGTATATTTTGTCCGAAAACACACCGAATCTCTATTTAATAATACGTTTATACTTCCGACGATATAAAATAAAATGTTTATACTTTGAAGGATACTTTTCTTTGAGAAAACAAAACATATGACTAACATCAGTGATGGACTATTCCGGCTCCACTGCTAAATGGTTAGCGTGCTGGCCTTTGGTCCAGAGTGTCCCGTGCTCGATGCCCGGCCGGGTCGGATTTTAACCTTTAATGGTTAATTCTCTTGGCTTGGGGACGCGGTATTTCTGCTGTCCCCAACGTCCCTGAAACTCGCACATCACACATAACACTATCCTCCACCTCAACAATACGAAATTACCTGCACATGACAGTTGCCGCCGACCCTCATCGGAGGGTCTCCCTTACAAATTGCTGCACTCGGCTGGAAATAGCCACACGAAATGGACTGGACTGGATGATCACTCAGTAAGGGAAGATAAGACAAGTCAAGCATTTCATATATCTGGGTAAGGTGATCTAGAAGATTGGGTTGGAAGACGAATCTTTAACGTTAGGATACAAAGTTAGACCGGGCATACTATCTCGCGAAGGACAAGAGGACAATTTGTATAGGAGCCCAGTTCAGGTACTACAACACAGTTCTTAAAATGCATCAGAAATTTTGGTCATGAGTAGACAGAGACAAGTCAGTCAACTGTAAAAGAAGAGAACGCAGGATATTAAGTAAGTTCCTAGGTAACAGATTCATCGATGGGCAGGTACAATTGAGATCTAGTGAAGAGACGTACAGCAAGACAGAACCGATCAGAGCATGGATTAAGAAGAAAAGACTACTATTCTACGGACATACTGTCAACATGTTAGACGACCCACTAACTAAAATGTGGAATTTCATAAAACTGAAGTCAACAAGGCGAAGATGATTCCAGGAATGTGAAAAGGATTTGAGATAAATCGGTATCCCAGAAGGTAACACTAAGGACAGGGTCAAATTTAGACCCTAAAGAAAGTGAGGGGGAACTCTGCCCGAAGAGTACAAGAAGGCGCTGGCTGATGGGCTCAAGAAATACTGGGAGGATGCCACAGCCTGAAGAACAGGATCTAGACAACGAAATAAAATTGTTGTTATCATGCAGTCAACAGAGGCTCAACTCGATTCAGTATCAGGGAAGTATTTCAAATCTCTAGACGTACATTAAATAGACCCACGCGATCGCAGACATAAATGTGGACGCATTTGCTTTAAAGGCCTGTGGATAAAAGAATGTGAACTTAAGTATTGTGTATTGTAAAAAAGAGGACATGTGTCAAAGAGCATAAAACACAGGACTTAAGATTTCTTGATAGTTGCTTTACGTCGCACCGACACAGATAGGTCTTATGACGACGATGGGAGAGAAAAGGCCTGGGAATGGAAAGGAAGTGGCCGTGGCCTTAATTAAGGTACAGCCCCAGCATTTTCCTGGTGTGAAAATGTGAAACCACGGAAAACCATCTTCAGGGCTGCCGACAGTGGTGTTCGAACCCATTATCTCCCGGATGCGAGCTCACAGCTGCGCGCTCCTAACCACACGGCCAACTCGCCTGGTTGACTTAAGATTCGTCCGTTATAATAAGAAATTAATATTTAATGAAAGGAGCGTGGGTTGGCAACCTAAGGCTTTCTACTTTCAACTTGCCTATCTGACCGCCCTTGATCAACTCACCCAAAGAGCTAACAAGGCCTGTAGGGTCTTGGGACTTGGTATTCTGAAGATAAATGGAAATGACCATCTCTCCTTAAGAGGTGAGGTGGTCTTCAAAGATTTGTCCATTTGAATTAAATGAATCATACCTCTGAAAATAAGCTCTATCTGTCAATTATAATTCGTTGAAAACCCTTGTAACTAGAACACGCAGAACATTGCCAGTAGACTCTCTCTATAGACTTCGGAATATTGTTCGCTGATGGAGACCAGATACTTCAGAATCCATTAACGGTTTCAAGCTTTTGACTGTATTAATATGCCCATTGTTTGGTAATAGTGTCGCTGCTACCCTCTTGTGCCATTCTTCAGAATACCGTATGAAAGACGATTTTGTTGTGTGACACACTCGAATGTGCTGAACCCTTAGTGCGGCTGCCAACAACCCTTCTTTAGCCAATACCAACGCTCTTCAAGGAGCATGGCCTCTTTATTGTCCTCTTCAGATATTGTTTAGTTTTTGTCCCTCTGTAAAAGAGAGTCGGCCCCCGGACCTCAAGATGAAGGGGTTCAAACCCGATAGGCGTAGTCAGACTTTAGGAGGATGAAAAAGATCAGTTTGATACTCCATGCCGTACGATGTCGGCATGATGTGAAACTAATCTGGTGACACATTTGGTGTTAACCCGACAGAATTAATTAAAACTCAGCCATAGACGCCCAAGAGAGATCCACTTTACTCTGCCATCTAGTAGCCTAGAATAAAACGGAACGTCAAAATTGACGAGCGGGCAGCCAGGTGGCGTCAAATTAAAAGTATTTATTTATTTATTTATTTATTTATTTATTTATTTATTTATTTATTTATTTATTTATTTCACCGTTAGGGTCTTCTAGGGACCACATGGCAATTTCAATTCTTCATCCGTTATTGTTCCTTCTTGCTCAAATACTTCCTCATCTGCAAACTATGTCTCCTTATCCTATTCAGTACAGATATAGAAAATATCATTGATATACAGAAGTCTTAAAATAATTTCAAGGAAAATATAATGGAGGGAGGTAATAATAATAATAATAATAATAATAATAATAATAATAATAATAATAATAATAATAATAATAATAATAATAATAATAATAATAATAATAATGTTATTTGCTTTATTTCCCACTAACTACTTTGCGATTTTCGGAGACGCCGAAGTGCCTGCATTTAGCCCCGCAGGAGTTATTTTACTTGCCGGCAAGTCTACCGACACGAGGCTGACGTATTTGAACACCTTCCAATACCACCGGACTGAGCAAGGATCGAACCTGCCAATTTGGGGTCAGAAGGCCAGCGCCTCAACCGCCTGAGCCACTCAGCCCGGCAATGGGGGGAGGGAGAGAGAGAGAGAGAGAGAGATAGAAATGGGAGGGAAGCCAATTTCGCCGCCCTTGCTTAGAATGAATGAAAATGAAATGAATGAAAATCCACAGACTGTTCCCAGTCATTCGACCGGGTCAGGAAGGGAATGAATGAATCCCGCATCTAGCGGCGAGGATAGGAATTGTGCCGGCTGCCGAACTCTGCCGCACTCCTCTGGGGAAGTGATTAATGAATGACAGATGAAATGAAATATTGGTGTGTGTTGCTGGAATGAAATATGACAGGGAAAGCAGGAGTACCCGGAGAAAAACATGTCCCGCCTCAGCTTTGTCCAGCACAAATTCACATGGAGTGACCGGGATTTGAACCACGTAACCCAGCGGCGAGAGGCCGCGCGCTGCCACCTGATCCACGAAGGCTCTCTTAGAATGAATACAATACGAAATTTTATGGTTCAGTAAGTACGGTACCACTTAACCGAAACTGTGCATACTTAACATACAATCATTGCCATTCTTGAAATAATGATCTGAATTTAATGAGACTAGTATGTTTCTGTCAACATTTTATCACATTTATACATTAACTTTTTGATAGATGTAGATGCTCCCTCAATGGTCCTTGATACTAAATTCATATATTTGATGATCGTAATCCCCTTAGTTATTGAGTTGAGTAGTAATTGAAGGAAGTCACGTATAAGGTGTACTTATTCTTACTCGAGCTAAGAAACAAGAAACGTGGAAAGGCATGTCTGGAGATTTCAACGAGCGGTGAAAGATGAACCTTCCATTTTGTGCTTTTCAATTTCCAAGAAGGAAACAAGTAAAATACCTCTCCGCGGACCATTTTGATCCTGTTTTCTTTCCCTGCCGACCTTGGAATCCTTCCACTTTTAACCATTTATTTCAAAAAATTTCTCTCTCTCTCTCTCTCTCTCTCTCTCTCTCTCTCTCTCTCTCTCTCTCTCTCTCTCTCTGTTGCTACTTCTTGTATTATCTTGTTTCTTTTCAAATCTTTCTTGACTTCATGAATCCAAGTTGTTGACTTCTTGTTCCAAAGATATTTGAAGATCTGTTTGGTTAACCTGTTGTCATCCATTCTGCATAAATGTCCAAAAATATCAATCGCCTTGTCCGCATTGCAGCTGTTATGTTTTCTATGTTTCGGTATATTTCATCAGTAGTTCCTTATTTCCAGAGTTATATAGTTCTTAGCGGACAGAGTATTTTCGTATATTTTTTCTCTCCAGCTTATTCAGCTTTTAAATCAGTACTAGACATTCACTCGAGTATAGGCATTCCGGTTTATCCACTGTTTTGTAGTGTTGTATTTTGAGGTTTTTGGATAAACACTATTTGTTGTAGATATTCCTAGTTATACCGTATGCTCTTTCCATCGTGTGTATCCCTTCTTCTACATCGGACTTTTCCAAACCATTTTCTTGAATTGTTTCTCTCAAATGTCTGAATTTCTTCACTTTCCGTATTCGACCAATTTCTGTTACTAGAAATTCTGGAGTATTTTTTATATTTGCCATAAATTTGTTTCTTTCTACAGAGATTCTTAAACCTGCTCTGTTGGCTATTTCTTCCAAGAGATTGACTTGTATTGCTGCAGTGTTCAGGTTTTCTGAAAATATGGCAAAATCATCCGCAAAAGCTAGACAGTTTATTTCAACACCTCTGTACTTTCTTCCAGTGTTATTGGTGATAGCTTGTGTTTTTTCAGTTTTTCATTTCAAATTCCTAGTACTTTCTCCAGGACACACTTGAATAGGAGCGGAGATAAACCTTTACCTTGCCTCACACCTGTATTTATTCTGAATGGTTTAGATATTTCACCCATAAATTTTACCTTTGATACGGTGTCTGTGAGGGTTTCACGGATTAGGTTTGCCAATTTGGTTTTAACTCCGAAATCTTGGATTATTTAATATAGAGTTCCCTATCAACAGAGTCAAAAGACTTTTTAAAAATTCATGTTAATAACTTGTCTTCGAAGTTAATTAATCTGTGACGGATTATGGACTTCGGGTTGAATATGTATTCTGAGCAAGATCTTCCCTTTCTAAATCCACTCTGATATTCACCCAAATGACAGTCAAGAGTTACTTCTACCCTGTTCAGTAATATTGTTGAAAACATCTTATAAGCCACTGGCAAAAGGGATATACCTCGATAGTTGTTGATATCTTGCTTGTTAACTTTCTTATGTATTATTATTATTATTATTATTATTATTATTATTATTATTATTATTATTATTATACTGCACTGGTTGTCCAATGCTACGCTTGCATAAGTAACTTAGATCTTTTGTGACATGAAGATACGAAAGTCCCAGGACGGCGACAAAAGTTATCGTTGTTTTGCGTAAGCCAAAGAACTAGCATTTGCTTACTGTGAACGTAGAAGACAACGAAAAACGATCTGCAAGGCTTCACAGTTGAGTTCCAACTACGTTATCTCGCCAAATGAAGCTTGTATCTTTACGACTCGTACTCATCATTCAATCTCTCCTTCTCGTAAAATTTCCCCAAAACCATTCAGTACCTCGTCATTCGTGATTCGATCTATCCAACTCCCCTTCAACATTCTTCTATAACACAACATTTCCAGAAACCACACAATATCATCTTTTGAGCTGCCGATTGTGGAATTAAAACCCATTATATCCCGAATGCAACCTAAACGCTTCGCGTCTCGAACCCCGTTGCTCGTTATAATTCGAATTTAAGCGCTCTTAAATACCATCTGTCTTACCTGAGATTAGACCTCACAACTTCGGTTGCAAGGGTACTGGCGCTCCATAAGTTTGCAAATAATAAATGTTAGTGTGTGTTTGTAACGCATACACATTAACTTCGAGGAGTATAGTGGCCTCGATGTTATTTCAAAGATCATGGGAGCACTTCAAGAAATGTTTAATTCCTCAGAATCCGTCAAGATTAAAGAAAGATTGAGTTGGACGAAGGAAGAAGAGTTGTATGTTACATGAAGCTATAGCATATAAATCTATAAATATTTGTCTTAAAGATTAATTGATAGCTTCTATCAGCTGCTTCTTCTGTATGGGCATAGATTGTAACATTTAAAAGATCAAAAAAATGTGTAACATCCACCGTGTGGAGGTTGAGTGGACATTTCTTTTGAATGATTAAGGACATATCTAAGTTCTGTAGAGTTTAAAAACTTTGAAAACAGTGGCGTTTACGTTTGCTGATTATCGAGTACTATTCCTATTCACGACATACCAAACTCGTGTTGTAGACAACGCTTCTCCTCTCTTGAGTTTTCTGCTTCACTTTTGGATTTCACACTTGTACATGAGAAACACAACTGCTGTGCTGGGGAAGCTAAATCCAATATTAAAATTATCACTAAAATCTCCAATAATATTCGTATAGCACAGGCGTCCCGGAGTATTTTTCAGAATACGTTTTCCACATAGTACTTATTTTCCACATTATACTTGTGTTCAGATACGAGTCCTCGTCGTGGTAATTTTTCCCTCTCGAATAGTGAACTTCGTGTGGAGTGAATTCTTTAATGTATTTGACCACGTTCACATTTACTTCAGCATATTTCTCGGTTTTCTGCCTCCTCCTCCTCCTCCCCTAATTCCCGTCAATGCGGTCAGCCATGCTTATTCCAACCGAAGGTACCAGCTGTAAGCTTGCCATATTTATCTCGATCGGTTAAGTTCTTTTTACGCGAACGAAAGACAGAAAGACAAACACAGGCACACTGACATTCAGTTTTATGTGTTAGTAAGGATTATTACCAAACTGGTATAGACATTTCAATAAGAAGAAAAAGCTGTCAATTACTTTCTTACGAAATCTGTGCCTCTCCTATAAAACGAAACAATTTCTTTCTGAGCAATCAGGGCCGTGTAGATGTCTCATTGCTTTCAGGGGATGCTGGATTCGAACCCCACAGCCAGCAGCCAAGCAAATAGTATTTCGCGATTTTTCATGTTTATGTGTGGTTAAAGCCAAAGCTATTTTCTTCCCCGTCCTAACCCTCTCTCATCAGTGTTGTCGAAAACTTATACCTAAATTCACTTGTTCAGTTCTGGCCACGGTAGCCTATTTTTCAAAAGTCGGGCAAAAACGTTGGCGTTCTAATATGTGGTGTTGTTTTTATCGTATTTAAATTTCACTCAGAACGGCAAATCGAAGATTTTCTATTACATCGAGAAGCCGTAACTCCTAGACAACAGATGTTATTCATATTAACATGAAATCATTTAGAGCAAAGAATGCTTTAATAATACTATTTGTTATTACGTCCCACTAACTACTTTTACGGTTTTCGGAGACGCCGATGTGCTGGAATTTAGCCCCAAAGGAGTTCTTTTACGTGCCAGTAAATCTACCGACAGAAGGCTGACGTATTTGAGCACCTTCAAATACCACCGGACTGAGCCAGGATCGAACCTGCCAAGTTGGGCTCAGAAAGCCAGTGAGTCAACCGTCTGAGTCAGTCACTGAGGCTAGAATATTTTAACATCAATTTTGAACACAAAGCGAACTTCGTATTAAATAATAATAATAATAATAATAATAATAATAATAATAATAATAATAATAATAATAATAATAATAATAATAATAATAATAATACGAACGACATCACAGAAAATCGTGCAGCCTTTAATACAATAGTAGCCAAGCACAAATTCGTAGAGAAACCTAAGACGAAAACTGGTAGGAAGTGGTCCACAGGACGCAAGGTGCAACACATTGCATTCATGAAGAGATTTTGGGAGGATAAGAAGGCGAAAACCATCAAACCAACGAACATGTTCAAACGTGTTCTTTGAATGGGCATAACGAAGAAATAATAATAATGATAATAACAATAATAATAATAATATTAACACCGAGCTCGATAGCTGCAGTCGCTTAAGTGCGGCCAGTATCCAGTAATCGGGAGATCGTGGGTTCGAACCCCACTGTCGGCAGCCCTGAAGATGGTTTTCCGGGGTTTCCCATTTTCACACCAGGCAAATGCCTGGGCTGTACATTAATTAAGGCCACGGCCTCTTCCTTCCACTTCCTAGGCCTTTCCTATCCCGTCGTCGCTATAAGACCTATCTGTGTCGGTGCGACGTAAAGCAAATAGCAAATAATAATAATAATAATAATAATAATAATAATAATAATAATAATAATAATAATAATAATAATAATAATAATAATAATAATAATAATAAAGGTAGTGGTGGTAGTGGTATTCTGCAGCAGCAGAGGTGGCTAGAAATTTTTGCTTCAGTTTGTCAAAATTGGGCGTCCCCTCCTGAGCGTGCAGACGCGGTGCTGGACACGAGAGGAGAGCTCGCGGAAAGGAGGGCAGGCGGTACTTAAGGAGCGGGTTCCGAGGAGCTGCGCGCATAAGCGCTCCCAGTGTGCAGCTGGTCGGCGCCTGCTCAACACAGCACTTCTCGTAAGTACCCTGATTATTGAAGACCAGAGTGAATGAAGGGGGTGTGTTAATTTTTTATTATTTTTTAAATGTTACCTGAGTGAAAATTACTTATTTTGTGTCGTACCAGAGAGTGGAAATATTAGTAGGGTGTAATGTAAAGCAAACACTCATAATCTGTTGTATAAGTGAGAGTGTTTAGCGCATACCTTGCGCTTACAGTTCCTTACTTGTCGAACATAACCCTTTCATTCACTGTGAGATTTACATGGCTTTCTGTGATATTTCGGATTTGTAATTTTTGACGTAAATATTTACAAACTAAATTCTTGATAAGGAAATTGTCTATAAGATGACCGCCGCTAATATCTACTTTTCATGGTCTCTAAATCGTTAAAATGCATATATTATTTTCTCTTATCTGATATTTATTACCCTGATGTACAAGTCACGTGTCTTGCTTATTCTTCTAATTTTCGATAGCTACAGCTACTTCTTCTTCTTCTGCTTCTTCTTCCTGGCCTTTTCTCAATTACTTGGGATTGGAACTGTACGTCGTTTAAGCCCAGTTTTACGACCGGCTGCCTTTCCTGACGTCAACCCTATGTAGAAGGATGTAGTCACTTCTGCGTGTTTCTATAGTGGTTGGTAGCGAGGTGTGTTGTGTGTGTTGAAGATGTGTATTAAGATGAGCCCATTCATGCCCAGAACTAGAGGAATTAACCATAAAGGGCTACAATTTATTGTCCGCTCGGGAATCGAACCCAGGACCCACTACATTGACCATTCATCCAAGGAACCGGGCTCTTCTGATAGCTACAGTTTCAGTATCAAAAACAGAGGACATATTTTAACTAAATTGGCACCTACTTTTCATCAAATTTTACTCTATTGTGTTTTGCTTAGAGGAATTTCGGACTATTAATTATGATTCTACACTAAAAGAGAGTAATCTGATGTCAATATCTTTACTCTCTTGAATTATGAAACGTGAATTACTTTTTCACAAGGAAATGTCAACTCCGTGAACACCAGGAAGTTCAAGTGAAACCACTGAATAAAATTCCAAATTTAAAATTCAAACATTCTAGGTTGCAGATTTTATATGCCTATCCCCGGTATAAATCTAGTTCACTATGCTCATGGGATTATTGGTGGACATATAATAATGACAATTTTATACTATCAATGAATGATTCAGCATTTGTGTCTAAACTATCACTTTAGAAATTAAATATCACATTTAAAATTCCACAAATAAATCGCAATTTATTGAGTGATTTCTCATTTTGGTGCAATTTCAATTCGGGGGATAGCGGGCTCGAACCGCACTGTCGGCAGCCCTGAAGAGGGTTTTACGTGATTTCCAATCTTCACATCGGACAAATGCTGGGGTTGTATCTTAATTAAGGCCACGGACGTTTCCTTTCCACTCATAGCGCTTTACTAAACCATCGTCGTCATAAAACCTATCTGTGTCGGTGCAACGTAAAGCAAAATAGCAAGAAAAAAGCAGCTTGTTAAAAAAATCAATTACGGAAAATTTGGTTTCAGTCTACCCTATACTTACAAGAAAATGTACATCCAACTAATAATAACAAATTATACAGCTATTAGGTGTGATAAATTTATAGGTACGGTTACCATTGTCTCATTTGTTTCCTAGCCATCCGTACAATTGTCTCAACCGTTGCCTAACTATCGATACGCTGGTTACAGTTGTTCCCTTGGTACTTATAAGATTTTTTTTTTTTTTTTTTTTTTGCTATTTTGTTTAACGTCGCACCGACACAGATATGTCTTATGGCGACGATGGGATAGGAAGGGTCTAGGAAGTGGAAGGAAGCAGCCGTGGCCTTAATTAAGGTACAGCCCCGGCATTTGCCTGGTGTGAAAATGGGAAACCACGGAAAACCATCTTCAAGGCTGCTGACAGTGGGGCTCGAACCCACTATCTCCCGATTACTGGATACTGGCCGCACTCAAGCGACTGCAGCTATCGAGCTCGGTTAGGATTGTTTTGTCCTATAGGTACTGATATCATTGTTACGATTTTGGTACATTTCAGTTCTTTAATTGCAATAGTTCTCAACTGTCAGCTTATTGCTTTGAACATTGAGGTCATCTTTCTTAGTGGAAGATGGCCAGCACAGACCTTAGAGGCGTAGATTATGAGAAAAGTGACTCCCTAAAAATTGACATCTGGTCTTGAACAGTGTTCACCTTATAGTGCGAAATATTTTTAATCAAGGATACAACATTTTACAGTATCAGTTAATTAACTCCAATATCTAGTATCACATACCAAGGCAGAAATGGAGAAATAATGTATTAATATGTTGTTTCATTCATTTGGGAGGGAGAGATTTATTAAGGAAATAATAAATCGTCCGTCCTCCAGTGAGGATGACCATTTTGGATCCGGAAAAATCTGCCCCATTTCCATAGATCACAATAATGTAAGGTTTTCACATTTAGCTAACTAACACTTACTCCACGTAGCCCGTACTGGTTCTGGCTATGACTGGCTTGACGTAAATCCACAGAAAAATTAATGTTCTATTCTGTGTGAAATGAAGAGGTGGGGGATGGGGTGTCAAAAATAGCCTCACTTTAGAGGAAGGTAGGACTAAGTAGCTTCCCAATCACGCTGCTAGAAGCATGCTAGAGGGGGAAGGAGGTTGATGTTGGACAGGGCGGATCTGTTAAAAAATGGCATTGCCAACCTAAATCAGCGTTCTTGTACATATTTTATTATGGTCAGATTATCATTATCCTTGTCATCTTTCTAGTGTTTTTCCCGCATTCGTTCAGGGTCCGCCATTCAGCTCACCGATCTTCACTTGGTTCTGCCCAGTGAATGTGAGGATACAGGTGAGCATAGTGCTTGTCTTCCTGTATCCGATCAACCACGGGCCAAACACAAGATCAATTTCCAGATGGGGTGATATGAGGTACCTTCTTCACCACGGATGTTTCTTCGCCGCGTATGACGTGGGCGAACCACCGGAGGCCGGCTTCGCGCATTTTCTCCACAATCGGAGCAACACCCATAATTTTATAGTTACATTCGTTACATGGTCCAATCCGATCATTCCAAGTACCCATCGAAGAATGCTCATCTCCAAGGCACGCAGCATTTTTTCGTATTCCGCTGTCGCTGGCTAGCATTCAGAATTTAATTTCAGATATGTTTGCAAATATTTTCACAAAATTTAGTGTTTTGCTATCGAAGTATGTAAACTGTAATTTCCTCAATGCTTATTACTGCTACCTTGTTTTTACAGAAAATGGTGTGTATTGAAATTTGAAAACTTAAAATGTGATTCATTAGGATCATACTTTGAAACTACTTGTTTGAAAGAGAATCTCAGATTTTACAGAACAAGTACGTGAATTGAATTTGTTTGAATGCAACCGTGAATTATGACGGTTCAAAGTGTAGGTTATTGTAAAGTTTCAAGTTCAGACGCCTGTAGTGGCAAATAATTCAGGAGAATTCTGTACTGTCCAAGGTGCGTTTTGGAGATTAATGAGCACTAAAGGGATTTCCTCGATCACATTATTACATATACATAAAATGTAAAAAGTCGTAGTCACAAGATAATGCTTTCAAAATTTATATTTAATGTGCTAGTAAGTCAACTGGCATATTCTCTCCCAATGAAATGCCAACCGAATGAGCTGAGATTTGCAAGTAAACAAACAACTATGCTGTCGATTTTGTGACCATTACCATATGCTCTAAAATTTTGCGTGGACGATAGTTTGCCATTTCAAAAAGACCTTACGTTGGTCAGGAATTGAACTGCATCTTCCTTTTTAAAAATCCAGCGGTGATCTCACTCAGCTACTGCGCCCCGACTGAGATTTGATCCCTGAACTTTGGGTAGGGGATGTGAGGTACGAATCTGACCAAATTTTCCCCTAACATCTTACTTATCGGAGGATGCTATTCAACCGACAGTGTTAGTTTATTAACGTTATCATTCGTACCAATTTCCTCATTTGAATCATTGTAAGTCAGTGAAAAAACAACAGCTAAAACAACAAAACCTCATAGCATGGCAGCCTTAATGGGCATTGGCCTACCAAGTGACCACTGCTCGACACGAAGGCCTGCAGATTACGAGGCGACGCGTGACCAGCGTAACGAATTCTCTCGACCATTATTCTTGAATCACCGGGCGAGTTGGCCGTGCGTGTAGAGGCGCGCGGCTGTAAGCTTGCATCCGGGAGATAGTAGGTTCGAATCCCACTATCGGCAGCCCTGAAAATGGTTTTCCGTGGTTTCCCATTTTCACACCAGGCAAATGCTGGGGCTGTACCTTAATTAAGGCCACGGCCGCTTCCTTCCAACTCCTAGGCCTATCCTATCCCATCGTCGCCATAAGACCTATCTGTGTCGGTGCGACGTAAAGCCCCTAGCAAAAAATTATTCTTGAATCGCTGCAGACTGGATCTCCTATCTTGCCGTCATATCTCCAAAATGATTGTTCTCAATTAGGCTGAGTGGACCTCGGACCAGCCTTCAGATCGAGGTAAAAATTGATGACCTGGCCGGAAATGGAACATGGAAAAGGACTGCTACTCCTAGAGTGCGGGATAGGTGAAACTCGGTGAATACATACAGAAAAGCAAGAACGCTTTTACTTCTACATGGCTGTTGACATTGTGAACATAGCTAGGGGCTTTACGTCGCACCGACACAGATAGGTCTTATGGCGACGATGGGATAGGAAAGGCCTAGGAGTTGGAAGGAATCGGCCGTGGCCTTAATTAAGGTACAGCCCCAGCATTTTCCTGGTGTGAAAATGGGAAACCACGGAAAACCATCTTCAGGGCTGCCGATAGTGGGATTCGAACCTACTATCTCCCGGATGTGACCATAGCGACGGGATTCACATTTGTATATGGGAAGTTAATTACAGCACCATATGTATTCAAACCGGAGACAGAGCCATCTATTACTTTACTCAACTAATGTATGTATGTATGTATGTTTAGTCCTCAGCTTGAAGGCTGGTTGGATCCTCAACAGCTCCGCCATCAGCTGTCATAGATGGCCTAGGCATCACTGAAGAGGCGTACTAGGAAAATGAGGGGTGAGGTAGTTTCCCGTTGCTTTCCTCACCGAGCCAGAAGTTGCTATTACATATCAGTCTGCCAAGCCCACTGAAATGCATGCAACAACCGACCCTCTGAGCAATATTTTCACACCATTCATAGCAGGGACTGGCTGCAGAAGGAATGGCATTACTAGGATCACTCAAACCTCAGTCACTTTCATTTTGTCAAAGCCAAGGATAAAGCTGAGACAGATCAATGAAAGTAACAAGATTGCTATAGCCCATACCAGAAGACATAGTGCACTGTAAACACTAGGTCCCGCCAGCAAAGGCATGCTCAACTAATAAATCCCTGAATGAATACGAGTTAGACCCATCTTGCCAGAGAGAATCAGTGCTGTTGTTCGTGGTCAAGCTGTATACAAACAGTGGATGATTACATGTTTCTTACACTCACGCTAATGACTCATTACTGAGGAGTGTCATCCCACGTATCATGACTTATTTGAGTTGTTTGTGTTACTCATTAGCTGAAGAGGAAAACTACTCACCTACTGACCAAGAGTGGACTGCTAAATAATTCCTCAAGTGCTGTCTCAATGATTCACGACTTCTGGAGACGAAGCTTCTTATGCGAACACAACTCTAGAATATTAAGCCAAATGAACAACAGATAGTTCTTTCAAGATTAATAAAAGGAAGACTCTTTTCTTGGTGGATGGAGTAGTTTTGTGTTTGTTCATTGGCACCAGCGAGAGCTTTCACTGATGTCTCGATTTCATTCACAGTTGTCATAGTATGTAGGATGCTGAGTAATGACATTCAAAACACGTCAGCTTCTGATGAATAATGTTGTTCGTTGTACTATTACACTTTCTGGCCCTGAGAGGAAAGCAATGAAATAGTGAAGTATTTGACTTCTTGCAATACCACTCATTTGAACGCTGTCCCGGATTTTTGAGGCATCCCTATAAGCACATACGATATGCTATCGTAGTTCTTAATCGAGCACTACACCACCTTATGTAGTTGGACCCTTAAAATTAGAAACTTTTTCTAATGTTCAGATTTTCATCAAACACAGAAATCATTATTTATAATTTACTAATCATTTATTAACGAATTTACTGTAAAATACTAGTTTAGAGGTTTACGAAATTACACATAAAATTACTCCATTTTTCACGCGCTTCATTTGAAACCTCCACATTTCCAAAACCAAGTGACAGACAAGGATTTTGTGTGCACTGTTTTCTAGAAAGAGCATTGTTTAAGTTAGTAGCATTGATGTAAAACTATGGCTCTGTAGTTTATCGATCTTGATTTTTGATTTCATGATGCAATTTTTGGCAATTTGATATTTTTATATTATATGTACTCATATCTCTCAAAATGCAGAACGGAGAATAAAAAACATTTCATTGCAGTTTCAAAACAACCACTAAAGCATGATCGAAGCAAAGATTTTTTCATGGCTTGAATTAGATAACATACAAACAAGCAAGCAAACAAACTAACTAACAAACCCTTGACACAATAACCCATTAGTATTTTGACCTGCCCAGCAAATAACCTACAGATATCATAGTCCTATGTGGTCACTGTGCACTCGTATTAGTTGGCTTTCGTAACAGAACTCGCTGTCTCACATTATACAACACCTCAATTGGTCTCACGAGACTGAGTAACCTCTCGTCCACCCCTCAGTCCAGAATTAAAATATCTGAAGTGGTCACGAATATAACCCGGGTGCTCCGAGTAAGCAGCAGGCTCACGACCCATTTACCTGAATTAACCGCTCTTACGTAATGTTTGTTCCCCCCAAACTTCAACGTCTTGTAAAATAGATGCCAAAATCACATCTAGATTAGAACTGAGGAGATTTCAGAGAAGTAGGAACGTAAGTTTGGCAATTTTAATATTTGTCAGATGGGGCATCCGACAATGGCACTTCAAAGAAATAAATGCACTGAAGATAATTCCTCATTTAAGTTAACGACACAACTTCTATTGTAACACCATAATATTGTAAGTGCAATCACGCAGGACCTTGTAAGGAAAAGTGAGATGTTGATGTATCTGTAACCCTACATCCACTCGTACAGGATGTCCATTCAACAAGGATATGAAATAAGTTTCGTATATTATCTCTTGATGGTGGCACAGTTTCTGAAGGTCTCGTCTTTACATGATGAGGTGTAAATGAGGGAATAACAGCTGGTCAGAGGACTCATTGTATTCGTCACGCCTCGGAGGTTAAGTGTTACAATGTGGTCACGGTGCAGTGGAATATCGGTACCATCTTAAGCATGATTGCACGTATTTTGTCCGTACCACTTACCTACATATTAAGCTCATTTTTTTGTATTTTACTTGTTCTTTCTTGGAAATTAAAAAGCACAACATGGAAGATTCATCTTTCATCGTTCATTGAAATCTCCAGACGTGCTTTTCCACGTTACTTGTTTCCTAGTTCGAGTAAGAACAAGCATGCCTTCTACTTGACTTCCTTTAATTACCACTCCACTCATTAACTACGGGGATCACGATCATCAAATGTAGGAATTTAGCATCAAGGGCCTATAAGGGGGCATGCACATCTTTAAAAAAGTGAACGTATAAATGTGATAAAATGTTGACAGAAACGTACTAGGCTCATTAAATTCAGATCATTATTTCAAGAATGGCAATGATTGTATTTTAAGTATGCACAGTTTCGGTTAAGTGGTACCGTAGTTACTGAGCTAAAAATGTTTGTATTTTATTCATTCTAAGAGAGTCTCCGTGTCTCAGGTGGCAGCGTGCCGGTCTCTCACCGGTGGGTTCCGTGGTTCAAATCCCGGTCACTCCATGTGAGATTTGTGCTGGACAAAGCGGAGGCGGGACAGGTTTTTCTCCGGGTACTTCCCGGTTTTGCCTGTCATATTCCATTCCAGCAACACTCTCCAGTAGGCCCTATCATTTCGCTTCATCTGTCATTAATCATTGCCCCAGAGGAGTGCGACAGAGTTCGGCAGCCGGCACAATTCCTATCCTCACAGTTAGATGGGGGATTTATTCAATGCATTCCTGACTCCGTCGAATGACTGGAAACAGGCTGTGGATTTTCATTCATTTCATTGTCATTCATTCTAAGCAAATGCGGTGAAATTGGCTTCCCTTGCCCTTCTCTCTCTCTCTATATATATATCCATTGCCGGGCTGAGTGGCCCAGGCGGTTGAGGCGCTGGCCTTCTGACCCCAAATTGGCAGGTTCGATCCTTGGTCAGTTAGGTGGTATTTGAAGGTGCTCAAATACGTCAGCCTCGTGTCGATAGATTTGCCGGCACGTAAAAGAACTCCTGCGGGGCTGAATGCAAGCAACTCGGCGTCACCGAAAACCGTAGAAGTAGTTAGTGGGACATGAAGCAATTAACATTATTATTATTATTACTATTATATTATATTATATTATATTATATTATATTATATTATATATTACCTCCCTGCATTATATTTTTTCTTGAAAATATCTTAAGACTTTTGTATATCACTAACATTCTCTACAACTGTAAAATACCGTATTCTTTGAGAATGTTCTTATATGATACTTTTAAATATCAGTTTCTTCTTTAGCACTATTTAACGTCGCATTACTAGTGTGAATGAAAATGACCTAGAACATGGTGTTTATGTAAATAAAATACACTACCATGCAAAATGTATGCAAATATAGTATTTTCAACAGTGTTTGAATTATTATGAAAAACCGCTTACGGAAAATGAGCAACTTGCATATGAAAGAGTAGTTTGTACCAAGAGACATACATGAACATATTTCGAAATAACGGAGATACAGTCATTGTTTTTGACCAGACGAAAGAATATATTCTAGAATAAAAGGACTTGGGGACTTATACATGTGTACATATAGGTTTAAGCCGCACCGACGCAGATAGGTCTTATGGCGCCGATGGGAAATGAAAAGTGCTAGGAGAGGGAACAAAGTGGCCGTTGCCTTAATTAAGATATGCCTGGTGTAAACATGGGAAACCAAGAAAATCCATCTTCAGGGCTGCCGACAGTGGGGTTCGAACCCACTATTTCCAGAATGCAAGCTCACAGCTGCGCGTCCCTAACCGCACAGCTAACTCGCTTGGTAAAATGTATACTTCACCTTCTAAATTAGGTGGCCATCTTACGAAATGTTAACGTAACATACACATGATTTCAGTTACGAAAAATCCATATTGGCCCAGGTTCAATTTACTATCACCTTCGTGAGTTGAAACTCGTCAATCTATTGCGATATCAATTCCCATAGGTTGTTCGAAATTTTCAGTGTTATCCAACATGCTCTTGTAACAAAGAAAATGGTTCGCTTTCGCCAACCAGTAGAAACAGTTTAGTAACTGTTGTTCTTCCCGCGTGGGCTGATACTGATGCTATTTCATCACACTCAAGGTTTACGTTAATTGTAACTATCCCACACCAAGCTCCTTCCGGTTATTTTAGCCTAAAGCGTTATATTCGTTAGCGTTATGTACGATAAATATTCAAAACGTCGCTTGGTTTCCTTTACTGAGCAGCAGAAATCGAACTACGACCGACCCGCAATCCAGTGCTTTTGAATATTTTTTTTTTTTTTGCTAGGGGCTTTACGTCGCACCGACACAGATAGGTCTTATGGCGACGATGGGATAGGAAAGGCCTAGGAGTTGGAAGGAAGCGGCCGTGGCCTTAATTAAGGTACAGCCCCAGCATTTGCCTGGTGTGAAAATGGGAAACCACGGAAAACCATTTTCAGGGCTGCCGATAGTGGGATTCGAACCTACTATCTCCCGGATGCAAGCTCACAGCCGCGCGCCTCTACGCGCACGGCCAACTCGCCCGGTCTTTTGAATACTGACGATCACACGGCATTACAGTTAGGGCTTGGAAGTGTAGTTACTAAGATGGATTTCTATTCCAATCACCTCTTTCTCCATACAAGTGCGCTTGTGTTTATTTACTTCAGTGTTGTTAATACATTCCGAAGTTGGAGATATAATGCAGTACGTTGCGTCGAGGTAACAATAACTAGACTATTTTAATAATACTAATCAATAATTAATTAATAATTAATGAAATATCACCTAAATAATTTATGCTCAAGAACTTATTGATTTCAATCTTCCCGGAACATCTAGGGATATTTAGAATACATTGGAAACAATTTCTATTATTTACGTTGTTATTATATATACCCATAAATCAACATCGGAAATGATGCACCCAAAAAACGATTAATAATTTCAGGAACTTATAAATATCAATTATCCAAAACGAAAACCATGATAATATCCACAGTCTAGTCGTCATAGATCAAAGTGGTGGCAAACCACCTCACACCGAATTAATTTCTATTGCATTTTTGCTTATATTGTTGATAACCATTGGTTGAGAATATTAGGAAAATAGTGAGGAGTACATATTATATTTTAAAGTATAATATTTAGTGTATGATATTGTGCGATGACCATTATTTTTCAGGAGTCCCAGGTTTATCAGTGACAGAATGACAAGACCAGGAAAGATAAATATAGTCATATATCAACAATGAAACCCCGAATTAATAAAAAATAAATAAAATATTTGCAACTATAAACTGGAACAAAGCTCAAAAATTATTTTGCTGCTTCACATTTGACCAGAGATGTATATTGTAAATATTAAGTTCCAACTTAAAGAATCAGGAAATACGAGTCGAATGCGGATTTGAAGAGTTCGCCATGGTTAAATGCCAGCATCTACAACATTACGGCAGAGAAAGTAAATTTAACTATCGCAAAATAATTGACAGTTAGAACTAGATATAGTCTCGTAAATCCTGTCCCATTCTACTTACATTTTCTTAGCAGGTGCAATTAACATGTATACATATTATGGTTATACCATTTTATTACGTCGACTAAGATAACATGAAAATGATTATTTCATAAGTACGGCGGATTTTCCTTCTGATGTGACCATATCACCTTGACAGTGAATTATTTGATAAAATTGTTGACTGATTTGTGAAAAAAAGGGGCTTCAGGAGTCTAATATGTCCAACCAAACCTGAAGAAATCTTTATATAGTCAGAATATGACGATGTTTATAAAGAAAGAAAAGACCGGTGTAAAATGACAAGGTTGAAATTTATGCCGAACTAATTAGTATAATAATAATAATAATAATAATAATAATAATAATAATAATAATAATAATAATAATAATAATAATAATTGTCTTGTACTCTGGTTTTGGCAATATTTCATCCCGTTCACATCAGTTGGAAGGTATGGCTCAGTTTGAAAGTATTGGCGTAATGACTGGGGGTACTTGATCGTATGAACTACCGAGGAGAAGTAGGTTCGTCTGCTACCCACTCATACAAATTTCTAAAATGAGTATCTTCGTTGTGTCTGTAAAAACCACTTTGTGACGATGTTGTCGGTGAAATACTGACTCGCACGACATTTATCGTTAAAAAAAGAATTCACTGATACAACTCGCATAGTACTGCACCTTAGACGGCAGGAATTTACCGTCCAAAGTTCTACACTGAAATATTTTACGTAGCAGTTTTTGCAAGCGTATTAATAAAAAACAGACACATGCTAGTGGCTTTACGTCGCACCAACACAGATAGGTCTTATGGCGACGTTGGGACAGGAAAGGCCTAGGAGTTGGAAGGAAGCGGCCGAGGCCTTAATTAAGGTACAGCCCCAGCATTTGCCTGGTGTGAAAATGGGAAACCACGGAAAACCATCCTCAGGGCTGCCGACAGTGGGATTCGAACCCACTATCTCCCGGATGCAAGCTCACAGCCGCGCTCCCCTAACCGCACGGCCAACTCGCCCGGTAAAACAGACACAAAGATACTACATGGGTAATTAACGTACTGAATAAATGAGTATTGGGACTAGCCTTATGTATCAACACTCAGATTAGACTCTTAGTAGAACTATATTCTTAACTCGTTTTTGCTATCTGTAAATTGGAGTTCTGGAACACCGGAAAATTCAGCTCATGGACAATCGACGTTAGTTCGTTATCTATGTGCTTCTCGTAAGTGTGACACAACAGACTTCAACTGGTCAGCCGTAGCGTTGACCAGCTATTATTTCACCGTTAAGTGGGGAGAGAACGGGTTTGTAATCAGAGTTACAGAGTACTTTCGATCTCACACACACACATGCGCAAACTGGGCTGCTTTCCAATGTACTTTCTATTTCAGTCTCACAGGCTATGTACTGTTTCAAAAATATTATTTCATACCCGTTTTAAGTTCAGATCTTCCATATGGTACTGAAACATAGGCCTGTAGGCAGTATAATGATTGACGCCATTGAAATATGGGCATATGGAAAAATGGTGCATAACCTCTGAAAGGAATAATGGACAAATATTACACAAATCATTCATGAACTAAAGGTGTGAAAATGGCATACATCTATCAGCTGTTATAGAATTCTCAAGTTATTCAGACACACAGTGATACGATCAGGCAACAACCTCTAAAAGCTGGTTGCTATTGGAAAGAAAAGCGAGGTAAGTGAGGTAAAACATGATGGCAAGACCAAATCAAGGAAGAGACACAGTTGCAGTTAGAACAGTTATTTAGCAAGGGGCCGGTAAGACTAGAGAAGGGTAATTGATCAGACCACAGATTGATTGTAAACCTTCAGTCATGAAGGAACGGGTTGATTATAAGAGTGTTGCACTGTAGTAACAAATATAGTCACTGTGCGTACAATAAAATACCTGGGAAACAAGTAGATTGTAAAGTTCTCAAAGAGGAAATTGGTATATCTTCTCGCAGCAGTTTACACAACTATTTATTACATTTTTACTTGTAAAAGATGTTCAACCTTTCATCAGAACAGTATTTATTTAATTTTCAGATAGGTTTACAAATAAAAGGAATGTGATGGTATATGGTCCCCTCAATGTAGGTCTCAAGGTTTAAGAATAACGTAAAGGTTAACCGGAGCATCACTCTTTCCGGAGAAATTCAAGAATGTAACAGGCACCATTACAGTAGGAGTATTAACAAGAACTGTCAGCTATACGTGTCAAGATTAAAGTATTACGTACTTATAATATATTTCCATCACAGTGGTATCGGGATAGTCAGTCCAAGCACTTTAATTCTGAGATCAAGTTGCATCCAGGCTCAGTCCAGTGGTATTTGAAGTGGTCAGATATGTGAGCCACATTTCGGTAGATTTACTACCAAGTAAAGAAACTCCTACGGGACAAAATTGCATCATCTCTGTGTCTTCGCTGATGATGCCTGTTGTTTAAAGGGGCCTAACATCGTAGGTCATCGGCCTTCGGTCTCTTCGAAAGTCGTAGAAAGTTGTTAATGGGACATAAAACGAATGATATAATTATTGTTACTCTTATTAATAATATGAGTGTAATAAAGAAAACACGTTATGCATATCTCACTTCTGTTGATGAGAAGTCAAGTAAAACGACAATTCCTCAACAAATACCTATTTACTTCCTCTGACGTAATATTCAGACGTTAAGCAGTAACAGAAAAAAACAAGAAACTTTCTCTGATCCAGCGAAACATTTATAGTCGGGATGTCCTTGTTGCCTTTTTGATAAACGCTTGAAAATATATGACTTAGTTTACCCATAAGAAGCTCGTATCCTTATTAAAGGACAGTGAGTGTATTTGACAGGGGCTGCCTGGCCGAGGCGGTAAAGGTGTGCTCGGTTCGCCCGGAAGGTCGTGGGTTCGAATCCCCGTCAGGAAGTCGTAAAAATTTAAGAAATGAGATTTCCACTTCCGGAGGTGCATATGGTCCTGAGGTTCGCTCAGCCTACATCAAAAATAAGTACCAGGTTAATTCCTGGGGGCAAAGGCGGCGGGGCGTAGAGCTAACCAATCTACCCCATCAAGTGCCGGGGTTACGGATAGTGGAAGCCTTTACCTTCCACCCCTCCAGGGGCCTTCGTGCTCTGTACGGAGATGACTTTGCTTTGCTTTGCTTTGCTTTGCTTTGCTTTGCTTTGCTTTGGATGTATTTGGTCTAATGATGAGTAAAGACATGTATAAGAGGATACCTTAAAAGGCCAGAATGTCTTTGAAATAAATAAATAAATAAATGTATTTATGAACTTCAAATAAATGTTGCGAATCTTCAAATTTCACCACATTTCAGATCATTTTGCAATAAAAATCGGTGCAACAGTAACTATATATGGCATGAGTAATCGTGAGGTTCCAGGACCGGATATTTCACAATTCACATTGTCCTGAACACAAGGTCACGTGTAATGCTGCACTAAGAGCATCACATGAGATGAGTAGCATAAGGAGCACACCCAGTCACGACGACCACTCACCCAGTGACCAAGAGAAAGCTACTTGGCCTTACATAAATTATATGGGCCGTGCTATGAGCGGATGCACAACATTTGCATTCTGCACGACAGTTAACAGTCATTTCCTGGTCATATTAAACATGAAGCCTCGCACATGCAAAGGAAAATTTACTTGCTCCCCATACATTCTTAAACAGTTGAGTATCTTTCTATATGATTTATAAATTTGCAGAAGTGTACATGTTCTGCTTCTTTGCAGCTGAACTCTCTGGATGCCGCTAGCGTAGAAATAATGAACATAAAATTTTCAGGTATCTCTATTGTTTATTTTTGTTCTGAAGACGATATTAGGATTGAAGTTATCTGAAGTGTTGTAAAATTGTATATTATATCAATTATATGTATATTATAAAGTAGCAAGTAATATTTTCGATATTGAAAAGTTCTTCCTTGACATAATCAATTTGTATACTTCAGAGGTAAAATTAGCTCTAGGATGTTATTTATGTTAGAAAATTCATGAGCATAGATATTCCCGAATTTTGAAGTGTAGTGTCTCATTGTTCCACAGGACTAAGGCGAGACTAGGGATCAGAAAACCAGTAATATACCATCTGAACCACTCAGTTGAACTCTAGAATTACCATCACCTTCCCTCTTCTACTCCAGCTAAACGACACCTAACCAACATCACGACCGCTTCCTCTATTACTCTAGCTACGGATATAGATATTGTATATCAGTTCCCCAATTTATAAATAAATGTTTACAATAGTTTACCATGTTGTTGTTGTTGTTGTTGTATCGTAAAGGAATATTTGGTAGTATTTTTTGGTACTTGTTCATGTAAAGATCACCCGATAATTAAAGTTTTAGAATATTTTCCCAAAATTTTTGATATTTCAAGAAAAGACTTGAATATCCCGATAGTTCTGTACGTTATTCTGTTGTAAATACAATGTTAAGTTAGCAAATATTGTATTAATTACTGTGTAACTGCGTTTCATTAGTATGGTTCGCTACTTGTGATTGGATGTCTTTCTTTTTGTTAAAGCTATGCAGTTAATTTTCATGTATTTTTATATTTTTTTCGTGTTTTTGTTTATTCTTTCGTAATCTTATCACTTCTTAATTTGATATGGTTTCATGTAATATTTTGTATGTTTATTATTATATAATCTATATTTTGATTTAATGCCGTCACTGTGCTATTATAAGCAAGCATTTCCATCAGGATATCTCCCAGTTTCAGTGTATTTTAATAATAATAATAATAATAATAATAATAATAATAATAATAATAATAATAATAATAATAATTTTGATATGCAACTGGCTGCGTACTGGAAGGACAAAACTGTTGTTGTAGGACTTGTCACGTTTAGATCCTCTTGAACAAGTCCTAAGTCAATCGCACCGTTGTCCAACTAATTAAAGCTCGTTTGTTTATAAAAGGTCACTGTATCCTTCGTTTAAACAGCGAGGGAAGGTCGACAGAATTATGACCTCATTATACCCAGACGAATGTCCTTGTGACCAAGATGGAATTCTCCCAAAAATATACATCCTGGTTAGTTCGATTCCTTCGTAAAATGCTTCGTATCGCAGTTGCTGCACAGAAAAATTCAGATAATTCTTTAAAAATCGTTACATCCTTAATTACAGATATAAACGGTCTAAAATAGAGATTTCTACACAAATCCATGGTCATGGTACTTGTGTTCAATGCTTGTTTAGTGGTGTATGTAACTTATATACTGGCAGTTCAACGCCCCACTCACAAATGAACTATCAATGAGTTCCTGTAGAAAACTATCTTCAAAATTTGCTAAAATTATCCCAGTCATATAGGAAGCTTACTCACCAAACGTTAGCTGCGAGTTTTAACTGGATTTTTCCAAAATTTAAACCAGAATGCCGATAAACATAGTAGTATAAATGCAGAGTCTGATGTCAACTGTTCCGGGATGTCCAACTGCTTCTAACTCACTGCTTTAATACGAAATATTCAAGGTTCGACTTCGGCACCTTCCAGTTAAATCTCGCAGCTATGTTTGGTGAGTGAACCTCCTAAAGGACGCAGATGATTTTAGAAAAATTTAAGGTAAGTGTCAATATAATCTCATTGATAGTTCCGTTGTGAGACAGGTTTTCGGCGACGAAGGGATAGGAACGGACTAGGAATGAGAAGGAAGTACTTGTGGCTTGACTTAAGGTACAGCCAGTTGATTATGATTACTCACGAAACAGCGGTTCGTCCATACCAGCGGCGCAAGTCTTTAAGCTAGGAATTATTCTGCCTCCCCACAGATCGTTGTCTTCAATTTTTTCCTTGAATGATGAGTTAGAGAAGTTCATACCGTTCACGTCTCATGATGGGACCGATGCACCTGAGCTTTCACTCCTTGACGGTTGTTAGGTTTTTCTTTTCCTATTTACAAGTTGAGGACTTCCTCATTGCTGTTTCTTTCTATCCAGGATATTCGAAGCATTCTTCTGTACATTTCGAAAGCTATGATATTTGGTAGGTATGGCATATCCCTTTAAACGCAAATTGTTGATTTCATAATTCCATACATGATCCTTCCTGAGGATTTGTATATATCCACGTCATTACTCCTTAGTCCGGCTCCATGATTAAATGGTTAGCGTGCTGGCCTTTGGTCACAGCGGTCCCGGGTTCGATTCCCGGCAGGGTCGTGAATTTTAACCATCATTGGTTAATTTCGCTGGCACGGGGGATGGGTGTATGTGTTTTCTTCATCATCATTTCATCCTCAACACGACGCGTAGGTCGCCTACGGGCGTCAAATCGAAAGACCTGCACCTGGCGAGCCGAACATGTCCTCGCACACTCCCGGCACTAAAAGCCATACGCCATTTCATTTTTTCGTTACTCCTTTTAGATATCCGCATTAAATCAGAAAAAAAATCTACTGTAAAAATGAACGTCACACTGGAAGTGGTACATTGAACATTTTTACTCCTAATTTGGTGCCATTTTGGCTCAGATATTTGGACCCTTCGTTCTCTACATGACGGCTAATCCAAGTAACTCGTCATAGATCATCATAGAACATGAACGAGGTCACACTTTTATAAGAAAACTAGCAACTTTTCTTTACCAACTGCGCAGATATTTGCGTAACATCATCAAGGTTGTGAATTGTAGTCAGTCTACTGTTCAAATTTCTGTTCATCGCCTTCGTCGGAAAAATAGGGTAGCAAACAAGTAAACATGTAGTGCCAGAAAAATACTCGCCCCATCACGAGTGAAGGATCCGACTTCAGGTAAAGAGGAAATCCATGTTAAGTGCACCGAAACGCATCAAGGTAGCAGAAGTAACCTTGCAGGTTACTGCACAGAAACTGTTAGGAGGATCCTTGTTATAGAATGATTCCTTTGACGATTAATGAGAAGCAAACCCACATGAGCATGAAGAAGAAATACCTAGTAACATGCAGGCCAAACAGTGATATTTACGGATGAAAGTAAAGAAAATGTTTTTACATCGCATGGAAAGGTCAGTGTCGGTCGTAAACCAATAACAGAACTTCGTCTGAGAATAACGGTGAAACGTGGAGGTGTGTCCTCGATGATATAGGCACATGTGGGAGTATTCAGTGTCAGGAAACTGCATTTCATAGATGGTACCATTGACAAGGATATGTATTTGGACATTCTAAGAAAGCACCTGAAACCATGTGCATAAAAGTTAGTCGTAAAGGTCAGTTTCTCATTTTACCAATGATCTGAAATATACAGCTCGTGCATTACGCATGTGCGTACTCTATAATATTTTCCTCGTGTCTAGGCAGCCCTGCTCAGCCCCGAGACAACAATATGATTGAAAATGTGTGGGTGTTTTAAAGCAAAATATCCAACATCCCATATCTAATAATAGCCACCTTAAGGAAGCCTTTCGAAAGAAAAGTGTAAAACTGAACCCTCCTACTGTGAAACGTTAGCTCGTTCGATGTCAGACAGGCTTACGATGGTGAGAAAGAACGATGGTCATCGATCACACACCGTACTAATTGTACGCAGATGTTCCTCGAAGTCTTAACGATGTCTGAAGTGATGTCAGATTGTGTATTAATAAATAATATTGTGTACGTCTATATAACATTTCTTGCAGAGTACTGCCTTATTGAATTGTATTTCTTATTAAATAATTTATAATAATACAATGCGAGTTTACACGCACAACTTGTGCTTTTCCATCAATAAATGTAATAGGATAGGTGTGCCACTTTCACTGCGAGTCACTGCATACATGCTGTATATACTTAACACATAATACCGGATTTGAACAAATCCTTCCGCATAGGATTGGAGTCAGGAGGGCATCCAACCGCAGAACCGGACCGAGTAAATATAAATCCAGAGTATGAAAAAACTGGCAGAGAAGGAATGGGAGCACTAAGTCAGAATTTATGGCATACGGGAAGTCTAATAAGGAAAGCGATTTGGAAATGTATTCAATCTATGCCGTGAAGGACACAGTGGAACCATAGCTTAATTTGGATAACGGGAACAGTTCTAAGTCGACTGACGTAATAACAACTCGCTACGCCAGCGGGTGTAAAGGAAACTAAAATGATCATGATAACTGTTTGTTATGTAAATTGGAGCAAGGTGAAACTTTGAAACTTAAGATCTCGTTTTACATACACAATACGCTGCGAATACCGCAGAAACTCGCCGAACGAAAGTCAAATGAGCTCATGGAAGGTGACCAATGAGCAAGAGACCAAGATAAAACGCATCCTAAGATATTAACTTACGCAAATTACCGTTTGTAAATAATGGATGTTGGTGAAAAGGAATACGAAATAATATGAATATTCTGATGTGAGACAAGATTAAAATATTCAAGCAAGGAAACACAGGAAAGAATGAGTAAATAATGAATTAATAAATAAATGAAAATGAAAATCAACAGCCTGTTTCCAGTCATTCGACCTGGTCAGGAATGGAATGAATGAAGTCCCCATCTAGCGGTGAGGGTAGGAACTGTGCCGGGTGCCGAAGCCTGCCGCACTCTTCTGGAGCAATGATTAATGAATGAAAGATGAAACGAAATGATATTGGAGAGTGTTGCTGGAACGAAATATGACAGGGGAAACCGGAGTACCAGGAGAAAAACCTGTCCCGCCTCCGCTTTGTCCAGCACAAATTACACGTGGAGTGACCGCGATTTGAACCACAGAACCCCGCGGTGAGAGGCCGGCGCGCTGCCGCCTGAGCCACGGAGGCTCGCAATCAATCAATCAATCAATCAATCAATCAATCAATCAATCAATCAATCAATCAAATCAATTAAATAACGGTGACATGCGAATATCCTGATTCAGGAGAATATTGTAACAATAATCATGAACATTTTAACTTTAATACCTATAAAATAAATTGGTATAACATGTGTTAAATGGAGCTTATCTACAAACAATACTTCAACATCATGAATAATTTATATTTTTGTCACCCAGGTGGCAGATTCCGTATCAGTTGTTTACCTAGCTTTATCTTGAACGTTTTCAAAGAACTTCGAAATTTAATGAACATCTCCCTTGATAATTTATTCCAATCTCTTACTGTTCTTCCTACAAATGAATATTTATGACAATTTGTCCTCATGAATTCCAACTTGATCTTCATATTATGGTCTTCCTACTTTAAAAGCTCCACTCAAGCTTATTTGTCTAATCATTTCATTCCACACCATCTATTCACTAACAGCTCGAAACATACCGCATAATCGAGCATCTCGTCTCCTTACTCACAGGTCTTCCCAGACCAAAGTTTACAACATTTTCGTAACACTTTGTCGGAAATCACCTAGAACAAATCGTGCTGTTTCCTTTGAATATTTTCCAGTTCTCATATCAAGTAGCCCTGGTGTGGTTCCATACACTGGGTCTATACTCTAATTGGGACCTTGCATATAATTATACGCCCTCAAACTCCCTGCTTACTTCATTGCTGATAGCGTTCACAGATGACTTGTCTCAGATATAAAACCAAACATTACTGAAGAACTCTGTACATGAGCGAAACTTGACGATCAACTCAGATCGTAGCTCCAGCAAGAGAAAGTCCAATGTGCAGAACATCATCATTTTAACGTCCGTCTTACGTAATGGTAAATGTAGTAATGATGAATGCTCCCATCACGAAGCCGGCACCGTTGAAAACACTATTACTTTATCTTAATTCCCTTCCAAGCGGCAGAAGAGGCCTTTTGACATTCTCACTTTCCTCGTAGAATACGGAAGTGGTAACAGTAAGTTCCCTCTCGCATCGAATTTTTCAATCTTCCTCTTGGATAATATTCACTACAGTTCCAAAAGCTTATAACTTTATTAAGATTATCCCAGTTATTTCTGGGGTCGCTGGAACCACACAGAGTCATTTTGGGGTTTTAAGACCGGATGCCCTTCTTGACACCACGTGATTCTTGAGATGAAATCTCGGCCGGGATTCAAACCTCGGCTTTCCAAGTGGGAAACCACAAGCTTAAGCCACTGAGCTAATCACGCCCGCCGTTCCTAAGAACTAATAACCTAATAAATTCTAAGTGGAAAAATAATTTCGTAAATAATTGTCATTAACTATAGGAACAACAAAAAGAGATCAGTTCTGTGGCATTCGGCTTTAAGTACATCAGTACAATTTAACTTCTTTCTACGCCGTGAATTCGTGTCCCCTTTCCAATGTGGTGAAGTTTTATTTGGTACGCTCCCAATGTAGGAAAGGTACATGTAAAGTTTTGGCAACATACCAGCCTTCCTGTCAATCTTAAATTTCTGACAATACCAGCACCTCCAGACTTCCCAGAATGGCAGCTAATGCTCCACTACTGGGCAAAAGTTCGTAAATGCAAACATGTATTATGAAACAGAGTTACGTATATCATAATTTTTAATTGAGGAAATTTAAACCAGTTCACTAATGCCCCTTATACCCCAGATGTTTAGGCAGTAAAAAAGTGACGTATGGCTTTTTTTAATGCCGGGAGTGTCCTAGGACAAGTTCGGCTCTCCAGACGCAGTCTTTTGATTTGACACCCGTAGGCGACCTGCGCGTCGTGATGAAGATGAAATGATGATGAAGACGTCACATACACCCAGCCCTAGTGCCAGCGGGATTAACCAATTATTGTTAAAATTCCTGACCCTACCGGGAGTCGAACCCGGGACCTCCGTGACAAAAGACCAGCACGCTAACCACTGAGCCATGGAGCCAGACTTTAGGGAGTAATACGTTAGAATGAAAACAAATTTGGTTATTAGGAAGAGTAATCTAGCCCGTTTTTTAGTTGTGTAGCGGATGTTACATTCATTCTTAGGGGTTTGATTGGCAGTATGTATATATATATATAAAACCCATAGCACATCCGTTGTGCAGGATAGACGATACTTCTTTACTCGCTTCAGTAAATTTGCATTCTAACTAATTACCGCCTAAAAATCAGGATTATATTTTTACTATATCGTTGGGAGATGAAAACAGAATATGTTAGTGTAGAAACTACTTATCAACCCCTTATTCATCAGGAAGGAAGTACTGAGTCAGCAGTAGTCTCGTCATTGTCTCATATGACACCAAGAGTTTAGTTTCAAGCGCATGGGTATCACGAAGATAAATATTATTATTATTATTATTATTATTATTATTATTATTATTATTATTATTATTATTATTATATCAGAGCTTTTCTTCTGTCGGTTATCAACTGTACGCAGTATCACCACCTTCTTTTCCAAAGTTTTTTGACAGAACTGCGATTTATTGACAGAGCAATTCATTACAAATATTCCAGCAGATGGTACTGTGTTTACGAATTGAATTTCCGATTCTGATTCTCACAAATTGGTACCTGCTTACATGTTTCATAGGATTGATAAGTTGGTAACGCAGCCGGAAACAGGAAGTTTCCAGTGTTAGGCTATCAGTTCTTTATCCGCACTAGAACATGCAGGTGTTCACGTGAGTTTTGAAAATCTAAATCTACTGTAAATTAAATCAATGCAATCATTGTTTAAAAAGAATAAAATAAGAAGTTAATTTATGCCAATGAGCAATATAAAGGAGGCTGAAGAAATCATCATCATCATCAGCTGCTGCTGCAGTCGGTTTACTCATTGCTGAGCGTCGTGACCTCGTTTCACTTCATTAGTAACTGCGTCCTTAACGAGATGTTTCCATCCTGAGCGGTCTTCAGCTCTTCTTAAGATATTATACCGGTGATCATCTTTGCTTGTTCTAACCATCTACTTGTTGTTCTGCCTCTTGGTCTGCTGCCTTCAATTTTGCCTTGCAGAATGGTCTTTTCTAAATTGTGATCTCCTTCTCTCCTCAAAATGTGTCCCAGGAAGTGGAGGTAACTTTCACTAACGCGGGAAGACAGATGTGTTGTGATGCTCAGTTCTTCTATAATGGAGGCATTTGTTCTTATTTCTGCCCATGGTACACTGAGCATTCTCCGCCAACACCACATCTCATAGGTATCCGATTCTTGTCACTAGCCTTAACACTCCAGGTCTCACAACCTTACAGGAAAACAGGAAACAGCAGTGATTCTAACAATCGTATTTTCACTGTTTTGGATAATGCCCGGTTCTGCTAGATCTTTGTAAGTTCAACAATTGCGGCACGACCTAGGACAATCCGTCGTTTCATTTGTTTATCACAATTTCCCATGTTACTGATTATGGAACCCAGATACAATCGTTTACCAACTCCAGATCTTTCAGGCATCCTGTCATTTGGATTGGGATTTGACGTTGTCGGTTGATAACTATTAGTTTGGTCGTTTTCATGTTAATTACTAGACCAAAATCCGAACTAATGATTTTCAATCCAGAGAGCAATTCATCAAGTTCTTGTCCAGTTCCTTCCACGAGTGTAAATTGTTGATTTTCCTACCACCGATTGAAATTCCACTATCCCAGCCATCCAGTGCTATTCTCATTACATACTCTGCGTAGATGTAGAGTTGGGGTGACAATATGCAACCTTTCCTGACTCCATTTGTCACATTGAAAAATTCTGAGCATTCACCATCCACCCTTACGGTTGCATCATGACTATTATATAGATCTTTCAATAATGATGTTAAGTGTTTTGGGACTCCACATTCATTGAGCACTCCCTACAAATTGTCCCACTTGATACAGTCGAAAGCCTTTTTATAATCAAGGAAAGAAATATAGGCAGGGACACAGAACTCACGGCATTTCTCAATTATCTGCCTCACATTTGTTACTGACTCTTTACCTGCCACAAAACCTGGTTGTTCACAAGAAATCTGAGATTGCAAGAAAGTTTTCAGTCATTGGCTGAAGAAATAGAATTTGTCAAATCTACTTTTGATCCTGAAACACTGAAAAGTACACGTAGTGAAGAGGTTCAAAAAAGACCAAAGCTTCACGGGATCAAAAGGAAATAGACTAATAATGACTGGCCAGACCGTTAGACACTTTCGCAAACAAAACAAAAGCAAACTTCTGCGAGAGAAAGGAATGGATGCTGGCGGCGAGGGTATACCGGAGTGTATGTTAGGATTGCGGAAGTTGCTCTAATAGGCACCAACATGGTGGGTACCGGTACCTTTCCTTCCAGTCAAATGCTCTGATTATTATTATTATATGGCTAAATGGTTAGCGTGCTGGTCTTTGGTCACAGGGGTCCCGAGTTCGATTCCCGGCAGGGTCGGGAATTTTAACGATCATTGGTTAATTCCGCTGGCACAGGGGTTGGGTGTATGTGTAATCTTCATCATTTCATCCTCATCACGACGCGCAGGTCACCCACGGGTGTCACATCAAAATGACCTGCACCTGGCGAGCCGAAGTCCTTGAACACATCCCGGCAATAAAAACCATACGCCATTTCATTTTTCATTATTATTATTATTATTATTATTATTAAATTCCATTCCTTCAGTTATTCTTGACGGTGGTAGTGTTGGTACCTTGTTTCTTCTCGCCATTAATCAATGAGTACATGAGACACGGCCCGAAACTTAAATCACAGTGTAGTGAAAAGCTGTGTGTTTTACATGTCAGTTAATCTTACATGTACAGAGCTGCCAACATTTAGACACTGCGTAGTAAACAAACTCTGGTGAAACTTCTCTTTGACGAGTTATTAACCCGTAAATGTTAAACAAGTTTTCTTGAAGTCCCTTTCTTGAACGTTAGTTTACACTTGTTATATCAATATAATTGTTCCAAACCATTGAATTATGCAGTAAGTATTCATTGTAATAGTACACATGTCTTCGGAACTTAGTCTCAATCACTGATGACCTTCAAACACTTCCACACATAACATTTAACATAATCTACAATAATTAGCAATAGAAATTCAACCTCTCTTGTTGACTGTGTGGATAGAAAAACTAAAATTTTCAATTTCTTCCTTCCGTTTATCTCGGATATTTTTGGGTTCACTTGAACCAACATGAATCATTTTGCGTATACCGTATACAATCAGAAGTACATTTTTAGACAGATGATCCCAAAAACGCATGTTAAATTCCGACCAAGGTAGTTCGGTATCCAAGGTCATGCAAAAATTCTTGGTAGTGAATTTTACCACTATAGTAGGCATCAAAACATATGGCACCCACTCAGTATCCTCTGAACAAAATTATCTACTTAGTTTTGGACATTGCCTCATTGCCTGAATGGTCAGCGTAGTGTCCTTCGGGTCTGAGGGCCCTGGGTTCGATTCCCAGACAGGTCGGGGATTTGAAGTGTGTAAAGTTATTTCCTCTGCCTCGAGAACTGGGTATTGGTGTTTGCCTCAATGCTCATTGATTCATGTACACACAAAACACACACACACACACGACCAACAACCATAAAAATACGCAATTATTAATATATTCTTCCACAAAGGGTTGACATCAGAAAGAGTATTCGGCCAAATTAATTAATTAATTAAATAAGTAAATAAATACATAAATAAATACACAGTGCCCCATCCCCAAGAAATTGAGGAGAAGAAAAGAAGAATAAAACCCTTGGATATCGTCTCGTATGGTTCTACTTTCGCAACTAAGTGGCAGTGCAATTGATGTATCGAAAAGGTTACACAGGCTGCCTAAATACAGAAGAAAGTCGTGCAAACGAGTAGCTGACGTTATACGATTTATATTATTATTATTATTATTATTATTATTATTATTGTTGTTATTATTATTATTATTATTATTATTATTATTATTATTATTATTATTATTATTATTAATAAATGTTTTCACATTTAATTCTTCTATTATGTTTTAATTTTTCGCTCTATTTAAATTTCCTGATGAAGGAACTCTTTGGGTTCAACCAGACTAACTCTAAAGAAACTTGTTTGAATGAACAATTGATAGACTCAAATGTTAATGGTAATAATTATTGTGCCGTAAAAAACAACGGTAGTGTTATAATTAATTGATTAAAAAAAAGCTGGGTGGCTCAGAACATTCAACCGATGACGTAAAAGGGCCCTGCATATGCAGAGTATATATATTCCGATCATTCTATTTTAAATCCGAAATGAACGCATTTTACGGGCAATGAGACTTTGATAAAACGGACACAATTCTACGCTCTTCACACCTATTTTACTATCAAATATAGTATGTAAATGTGTCCAAATGCAAGCTAATATATCATAAAATCTTGAATCTTTTGAAATAAGTACAAAATATTCGTTTTCCTTGTTTATTGATGTTTGTCCAACCCTCCAACCCTTGTCCCGTTTCCCTACGGGGTCGGGTATGAGGTGAGATGAATTTGTCGTGGCGGTTTTTTATGACCGGATGCCCTTCCTGACGTCAACCTCATCAGAGGAGTTAATGAGAGATGAAATGAATGACGTGATATATGATAGTAGGGAGAGGGTGAAACCCGGTGCCGGCACATGGCCTACTCCTGTCGAATAGCACCAAGGGGTCTGCTCAAGGCTTAACGTCCCCATCCGACGGACGAATCACCATCAACAGCGTCATATGCCCTCACTCCATATGAGCACTGCGGAGAGGTTTGTAATTTAATCCAGGCTTTTGGCACGCAATCTAGTGATTAGAAATTGTATACCACCACCTCCCCTACCCTGCCGGCCAACATTCTGATGGTGAAAATTTTTTCGACCAACGGGACTCGAACCGGCTAACCTCGGTGTGAGACCGTTTTTAGACTTCAGCGCCTTAACGATCATGGCCATCAGGCGGGCTTTTCCTTGTTTATTGATAGTGTCCTAAATACACATGGAATCAAAATAATGCCCTATTTCCAAAAAAAATAAAGAAATGAAGGTAACAATTTTATGTTTGTAGCTCAGGTAGTATTTGATGATAAAAGACGTAAGGCTTTGATGACATATTACAATATTTTCCAGTGCGAAAAAGTTCGCTTCTTGTACGTAGAACGTTTTCATACAACTTTCGCACGGATACTACCTGAAGCATTGTACAGCGGGTGGTAAATGCCGAGGGGCAAACGAAGCTACTACCTATTTCACAAGCATCACACTATTACGTACTCCTCTTTCAGACACACCATTCGTTAAACAAAAAAAAAAAAACATCAGATTTTACGAACTGCGAACATTTATCCCCTATCTTCCGTAAAGTTATTTGTACTTAACTGCCAAACATTATTTAAAGAACGTGAAAAATGCCGAATTGATGTTCACAACCACTCAAATTGTCATGCTGCAGGCAGTCTGTGTAACAGCTGTTGTCGCACAGCGATGTTCTGATGTCTTTTTTATTACCGCACTAAGTTTCGTTGCATTCAGTCAGATCCAATCCGAACAATTCCCATGTCGGTTATTTCTTACGATCTAATTTACTTTCTAGCCTGACAAATGAGAACGCCAATGGCAATATGGCGTTTCTCCTGCAGTGCCAGCGCATATCGCAGTTGCAGGCGTAACTGCCCGTTCTGCAGGAAGGATTTCGTAAGTTGTGGGTGGCTGTCGTAAGAGAACCGCTTATCATGTGATCAGTGACTCAGATGTAGGTGGACCTCAACAGCTGCTCCATATTGCAGCAATATATAACAATGTTCATTGATCTAGTTGCAGTGGGTGGGGTCCAATGTGCAAATTGTGCCCCGGATTGCCATCAAAATGTGTGGAAAGTGAATTCAACCGAATCTGCGATCGTGGTTGAGGAGTGAAAGGTGAATGGTGGGGGAAGTAGGTAAGTGAGTTGCCTTACATGGCCAGATCTGTCTGTCTCCGCTGATATCCCGTTATCCCCTCTGGGTGAAAGTGAAGCCGGCTGGCTGGCTGACTGACTGACTGGCTTGAAGCGCGCAAATGTTAACAGGTTACTGAGGCAACACTCCAAAGAGCACATCTTCATCCAGTTTAGTTCACCCACTTGTCCAAATATAGTATCGCCATCGCTAAAACCCTCGGAATATGCCATTGAGGCTGATATTTTTGGGCGTCTTTTCTTGAAATGTCTGTAGCAACTAATTTGACGTTCCTTCTTTTTCTCTTTATATTATTATTATTATTATTATTATTATTATTATTATTATTATTATTATTATTATTATTATTATTATTATTATTTAGTATGAATCTACCATGCAACAGGTTTTTACTTGACTTTAATACAGTCACTACCTAATCAATTATTCGCTGTTCTCATTGTTGTAAACATCCTCTAGATCTCCCTGAAGTTCCCATACCCTTAGAAGATATACATTTCATTATGATAGATCCGTATTGAACTGTGATTACAATAGTATTTAAATATTTTATTTAAATATTTTCTTAACTTCAATTCTATGAGTTGCGCATACAGTTTTTAAGACCTTTGTGACTTTACATTGGTTATTTTCTTCGATATATTTGTGTTGATTTGCTTTGAGGCTGATGATGACCTACAGTTGGGTCGAAACTAGTCCCTGAACGTTAATGTAATGTATAAGATTGTCCAGTTTGTATTGAAAAGGTGGCCCTTAATAATAAAATATTTAAATACTATTGTTCTCATACCCTCCATGTCCATTAAACTCCATTAGTTTTATAAGTAAAACATCGCCTCTATTTCTTAACTTCAGTTTGTGTCTGAAAGAAAGTTACTTCACGCAAAGCTGTTGTGAAGATAAATGCGTACCTACTGCTGCAAATTATCCAGCCCAGAGCTAGTCGGACCTACTTTCTAAGAGGAGCAATAAGAGCAGCACTTAGAAATACCCGCCAGCTATGGCATTTCTTTCTCGATGGGATGACCTACATTGTTGCAACAGCAACATACGATTTCCGTGCGGATGAAGATTTTAATAGGCATTCAATAATTCTCCATAGGCCTAAGAGTATAAGAATTTTGGCATAAATCTTGCCAGTTAACTCACAGGGAATCTCCCCCAATGACCGCTCCATATATCGAGATGAACCTCGGTGGACAAGAAGTATTCAAATGATCCATGTGGAATTTCATCTGTGTATGATGGATGGTTTTGGACGACTAAAAGAAAGGACAACCTGACCACAATTTAGTGTTACATGAATTGTTTGTACTATTGAATACGTGTGGACTAGCAAAACGCTAATAATAGTAATAATAATAATAATAATAATAATAATAATAAATAATAAGGGGCTGCTTGGCCGAGGCGGTAAAGGCGTGCTCGGTTCGCCCGGAAGGACGTGGGTTCGAATCCCCGTCAGAAAGTCGTAAAATTTAAGAAACGAGATTTCCACTTCCGGAGGTGCATATGGCCCTGAGGTTCACTCAGCCTATACCAAAAATGAGTACCAGGTTAATTCTTGGGGGCAAAGGCGGCCGGGCGTAGAGCTAACCACTCTACCCCATCACGTGCCGAGGTTAATAATGGTGGAAGCCTTTACCTTCCACTCCTCCAAGGGCCTTCATGGCCTGTACGGAGGTGAATTTGCTTTTTAATAATAATAATAATAATAATAATAATAATAATAATACACCACAATAGGCGAGCGGAGTGAACGCGCATGTTAACGGTCTACAACTCTGAATTCGGAACACGCGTGGGTTCGAACTCCATCGTCGGCTGTCCTGAGAATGGTTCTCTGTAGTTTTCCATTTTCACTTCCAGGCAAATTCCGGGACAGTTCTTCCTCGTAGGCCACAACCAATTCCTTCTACCCCCTTATCCAGTTTCATTCAACATCGTCAGTTCCTCAACAGAGGTTGACCCCAGGAAAGGCATCCGCTCGTAAAATCATGTCATACCGGGCGAGTTGGCCGTGCGGTTAGGGGTGCGCAGTTGTGAGCTTGCATCCGGGAGATAGTGGTTTCGAACTCCACTGTCGGGAGCCCTGGAGATGGTTTTCCGTGGTCTCCCATTTTCACGCCAGGCAAATGCTGGAGCTGTACCTTAACCTTTAATTACTCGCGCGGGGTCTTTGAGGCCCCACTCCCTTTTTAAATTGTTATATTTTCCCGAAGTGACTACGTGTGACCTTGACACATGCAATAGCTTCATGTAGTGGGGAGGGGAACTCAGTTCAGTAGTTGGCTCATTGTTGCCGAGTAAGGTACTCAGTGGAGAGCAGTGACCAGGCCTGAAAGACCCCACGCGAGTAATTACGTATGAAAATAAAGTAAGGTAACTCTTTTCCTATTCTGGCACATATTGCTTATAACTAACTATTTATTTAGTTTTGATGATGTGAACGTGAAATACACACATTCTGGCCAGCATCTGAACCTCTTGTGATATCTGGGAATTAATATACAAAAAGTAAGCCTATTACGTACAGTATAAGGAGCTTCTACTTTGACGTGAGATGCAGTGCAGCAAATAGAGCGATGTGTTATTGATTTATCTCATATTTCCGGGTTACTTCGATTTGTATTTCGCTTTCAGATGAATATGGCTGGAAGGCACAGTCGTCAAGTACAGGATATTAACAGTGGCTTTTAGAGGAAGAAGAAGAAGATGATGATGATGATGATGATGATGATGATGATGATGATGATGATGATGATGATGATGATGATGATGATGATGATGATGATGATGATGATGTCCCAGCTGCTTCTGATTCTGATCCAGACTGTGAAATATTCAGCAATCACAGAGCGGTAATACTGATCTCCAGCATGCATCATGACAGATATAGAAGAGGCTGAGAAGAAGAAATCGGAAATAGTTCTGTTTTATAACAGCACAAAAGGTGGTGTAGACACAAATGACAAGTTATGCCAAACTTACAACGTGGCACGACAAACCAACAGATGGACACTCGTTGTTTTCTATCATCTCTTCAATGTGGTTGGTATCAACGTTTTCGTTGTATGGAAATTCAATTCCAGCCACAAGAAAAGCATGCCAAGGAGAGAATTTTTGAAAGAGCTGGTGAAAGAACTCATTAAACCATGGCTGTTGTTGCGTGCTGCTTTACCTAGCTTGCCTAGAAATCTCAAGAAAAGACTATGCAGAGATAATGGTGACAGGGAAGATGTAGAGGAGCCAGACAATTCAAGAAAGAGATGCGTGATTTGCCCCAGTCAAAGGATAGAAAAATAAAAACTAGATGTGAAAAAAACAAGGAACGTGTTTGTGGAGACCACATGAAGAAAATATGTGAGAAGTGCGTGTAATGTGAGAAAAAAGAACACTGTCATGAACTTAATGTTATTTTATATGTAATGATTTCTTGTAAACATGCTTTTTAATGTGGTGCAGTGTTTGCAGTAAAATAAGATGCAATTGTGTTGTAATTGGAGTTTTTTCAATGCATACTGTCCCGGAGGCCTTAAAGACCCCACGCGAGTAATAAAGGGGGAAAACTGAGCGCGAGTAGCTAAAGGTTAATGAAGAACACGGCCGCTACCTTTCAACTCCTAGGCCTTTCCTCTCCCATCGTCGCCAAAAGACCTATCTGTGTCGGTGCGACGTAAAGCCAATTGTTGTTGTAACATACCATCTCACCTCATCCCCGACTACGTATCAGGAAAGGGACAAAGGGATAGACATACATTACACCACGATAATTAACGTTCCACTTTGATCAAAGTACAAGTATTGCAACATCATAAACCGGAATGAATTTTTTTAGATCCGAAAGTAGCAATTCAAAACGGACTCTCCAGATAACATTCGCACCGATTCAGATGAGTTTCATGGTGGCTAAGGGATAAGACAAAGCTAGAACTCGGAAGAAAACGCCCGTGGCCATATTTAAGGCACAGACCCAAGATATGCCTGGTGTGAAAATGGGAAACTGCGGAAAACCATCTTCAGGGCTAACGATTATCGGGTTTGAACCCACTATTTCCCGAGTGCAAGCTGTTTCATAGCCCGAAACGTACATACAACTTGTTCAGTAACAAAATCAACAACAACAACAACTACAACATCTAACATCACTTCAAGAATACTGTTGGTATCTTTTAAAAAATATACTCCATATTTTTTTTTTTTTTTTTTTTTTTTTTTTTTTTCTATCTACCTGTCTTCCTTTCTTGCTAGCGAGGTTTGTTATTAGGCTGAAATGAAATGTCGTATGGCTTTTAGTGCCGGGATATCCCAGGACGGGTTCGGCTCGCCAGGTGCAGATTTGACTCCCGTAGGCGACCTGCGTGCCGTGATGAGGAATTAACCAATTAAGGTTAAAATCCCCGACCCAACCGGGAATAGAACCCGGGACCCTCTGAACCGAACGCCAGTACGCTGACCGTTCAGCCAACGAGTCGGACAGTTATTAGGCTATTTTGGTCCGTCTTCCAGCTCGTAATTGCGTTTCACTGTTTACTGAAATATTATCTGGTTCATAGTGACAATTTGGCACTTTTGGTTGACAAGGTATTCTGCACTCAATTCTCATCCTGTGTGGGCATACGACGAGAGAAAGGTGCAGTAATGATGATCTCTTCACCTTGTACCAAACATGGGCTGAGGAGACAAACACGATGTTTTGAAAGTTTGTCATTACTAGCAGCATCGCTCTCTCCTTCATAAGATGAACTCTTTCCATTTACCTACTATTTACAACTGTTCGTCCCACTCGTCTGCTGACTCATCACTTACATTATGCCACTTGCCTGTAATTACAATTTTCGAACACCGAATTTGGTGCCTCTTCAAGCTCACAAACATTGTACTTCACCACAAGATACTTTCGGTTCTTCTGTAAACATCGTCAACTAATGTTATATAATTCAACTTAGGTAGATAAACATAACCTAAAAATCAATATCTGTACTATACTAGACTATACTATATATATACTAGACTTAACTAAAGTTGGCGTCTGACAGGTAAGGTTGGAGGGAGGAGCACTGCACGTGCCATTTCATGATGTTGCCACATTCCAGCATTCCTTTCTACATGCTGTTACCCCTCGCTTCCGGCTCACTTGTTCCCTCCTTCATTCTGACCGCTGCGATCTGTTGTAGACTACCTGGCCAGGTGGTGTCGTCCTGTTTGCGATCACTCTTATACAAACAATCAGGTTCTTATCAGTGACAGTGACAGACTTGGCAACTCCCAGCAAGACGAGCTGCCCTGAAGTTTTATATCCATGGCAACTGCAGTCGCCCCACCCTCGTTTCCATGGCAACCACACAGCCACTCCCTTTATCCCGCCTCGGCAGGCAGTAAACGGATCTCCCTCTAAGAAATGTCAGACATCAACTCTTATTATTAGCAGTATAGATGAACAAAATTTGTATTATAATATACCGGGCGAGTTGGCCGTGCGGTCAGGAGCGGGCGGCTATGGGCTTGAATCCTATCTGTGCCGATGCGACGTTAATCAAATTGTAAACAAGAAAAACTTTAATTGTAGCCATTCAACACTACTAGCCTTGCAGGATTCAAAACTGTACTTACACCACTGAAATAGACAACACTGAACGATTCGGTTTACAAACAGTTCTTATTGATGCATCTGGCATGAGATACTGATATCGGAATAGTTCTCACGTCTTTTCTGCAATCATCACTATTCATCTCCGGAGAGCATTCACCCCTTCCTATTAGATGCACGTCAACTTTCCAAGCATACCGTACGTTCACTTGCTGGCAATCGCACGGTACAATAATTATTGCCTGCTTTCCTTCGAGCGACGTCATCTTGTTTTCAATTGGAAATGTGGAGGCTGTTATATAGGGCACAGTCGAGGTGATATTCATAGACAATAGCAGTATTATTATTGGAACAGATCTACATAAAGGTCACATTGTGGAGTATATAGCAAAAGTGGGTAAAATCCTTCAAGGTTTTATCACGTATACCAGTGACCAGAGCAATGCAGGAACAGAGAGAACATTTCTCAACCTTCCTGTCCGCCTGGCAACAACACACAGCCACTGAGCCTTATAAGGCAACTCTCCCTTTCTGTTCAACACAGCTGGTTAATATTCAAAGTGTCCAGGCTGAGTTTATCACACTGGTCACCTACCGCAGAGGTTATGTTTCAGAATTACAACAGAATAATGAGTAGCAGAACGTGATTTGTAAGACATTTGGCCTGTATTCCTGCATAAGCAATAGATTGACCACTCCCCCTCCCTCTCTAAGTACGTCCTCGAGCTTATATTTTTTTCTAAAATCGTGTCCGACTCCCTGGCTTAATGGCCAGGTCTTAGATCCAGAGAGCACCAGGTTCGATTCCCAGCCAAGTCGGGGATTTCAACTTTGTCTGGTTAATTCTTCCAGCTAGGTGCTTGTGTTCGTCTTAATACATCTTCATCCACACATGCAACAAATTACACTACAAACCACCAGAGACATATGCAAAAATGAATTCGCTCCACGTAGCGTTCGCGACAGGAAAGTCATCCCACCGTAAAACTGAGGTAATTCAACACAAATTGCCGACCCCAGGAAATTGGCCTAGAAGAAGAAAAATAAGAAGAAGAATTAAGGAAATCGTATATGTGTATGAAAGTGCTTCTAGAAAAGGCATGTTTTATTAATTGTTTATGAATAATAATAATAATAATAATAATAATAATAATAATAATTTGTTTAACGTCCCACTAACTACTTTTCCGGTTTTCGGAGACGAAATTTTGGCCCTCAGGAGTCCTTTTATGTGCCGATAAATTTACCAACACGAGGCTAGTGTGTTTGAGCATCTTCAAATAGGCTATCACCGAACTGAGCCAATATCGAACCTGCCAACTTGGAATCAGAAAGCCAGCGCTTTACCATCCGAGCTATTCAGTTTTTAAAAATTGCAATTTGCTTTACGTCGCACCTACACAGATAGGTCTTATGGCACGATGAAATAGGAAAGAACTAGGGGCGGGAAGGATGCGACCGTGGCCTTAATTAGGGCATTTTCTTGGTGTGAAAACAGAAAACCATGGAAAACCATCTTCAGGGCTGCTGACAGTGGGGTTCGAACCCAGTATCTTCCGAATGCCAGCTGACAGCTACGTTACCGAAACCGCACAGTCACTTGCTCAGTCCGAACTGCTCAGTCCGACTTATACTTATGAATATGATCATATACAGACAGAAGAAGTGGCTATGTAGTCTGGGTTCTTCCTATGTGATGCAACAGGGGAGTTCCAGATGCTGAGGAACATCTATTTGTATTATGACATCATGTATACCGAAGCGGACTGTTACATAAAGCTATGGAAGGTTGGGATCCTCTCTCTGGAACCAGTGAACAGCCCACCTCTAGCATGACGTATGAATCATAGAGAGACTAACTTCCGGTCAAGAATGTCACAGAGATCGTTATCTGTGTCAAGGTTTTGTCACGCACGGTTATAGCGTCATGATGGACGTTCCTCCTTGCATCATCTCAACGTTAGTGGAACAACATCCGCTTTGTAGTTCTTTACCTCCACCTTCAGTCAGCCAACTAGCACAGAGCGAATTTAGAAGCCGGCGAATAAATTCGCAAGTGCATTATACGCTTTGAAGAGATGTTTTCGTTAAGGCATTGAAAGAAAAGTATGCAACTATTTGTTAAACTAAACTTTCTCCCGGTAATTCCAAACTGTTAACGTCATCATCCTGTGGGGAGAAGAATGTCTGGACTCTGTAAGTAACGTGAGTCATTACAAGTGTACTGCTAATAATAAGAGTTGGTGTCTGACATTTCTTAGAGGGAGGTCCGTTTACTGCCTGCCGGGGCGGGATAAATGGAGTGGCTGTGTGGTTGCCATGGAAACGAGGGTGGGGCGACTGCGGTTGCCATGGAGATAAAAATTCAGGGCGCTCGTCTTGCTGGGAGTTGCCAAACCTGTCACTGTCACTGATAAGAACCTGATTGTTTGAATAAGAGTGATCGCAAATGGGAAGACATCGCCTGGCCAGGTAGTCTACAACAGATCACAGCGGTCAGAATGAAGGAGGAACAAGTGAGCCGGAAGCGAGGGGTAAGAGCATGTAGAAAGGAATGCTGGAATGTGGCAACATCGTGAAATGGCACGTGCAGTGCTCCTCCCTCCAACCTTACCTGTCAGACACGAACTTTAGTTAAGTCTAGTATAGATACGAGATTCACATTGCGCAGCCGGTCGAACTGAACTGAAAAATCCTTTATAATTTAATGTTATTGGCTTTACGTCCCATTAAACTACTTTTAAGGTTTTCGGAGACACCAAGGTGGTGGAATTTTGTCTCGCAGGAGTTTTCTCTTTTCGTGCCAGTAAATCTACCGACACGAGGAAGACGTATTTGAGCATCTTCAAATACCACCGGACTGCCATGATCGAACATGTCATGTTGGGCTCAGAATGCCAGCGGTCTACTCAGCCCGGTCTGAAGAGTGAAACTTATAACCCGCCTCTCTTCTCAGTTGTGTTTCCTAGACGGAGCTCACCCTAGTTCAGCTCAGGAATCCAGCGTGGACGAACAGTACGGGCCACTTTTCAAATAACTTCGAAATCATGTAACATTGGCCCCAAAAAAGCAAATACGGCTGACGTAACATCCATAATTGCTGCCAACTCGAATTGTTACTTATGAAAATCACCCAATAGCATCTCAGTGCAGGGGCATGATATCCGAATGGCATCGCCATTGGCCTCTCATTTAATATGGCAGCGATTTGAATTCCAGTCAATGCAATGTGCGGTTTTCTAAATGAAAACTTACATTTTTGTGATTCAGCTTCTACGTAAAACAAAACTGGCGTTTCTGTTTGTTTTTTTTATTTACTTTACGTCGCACCGAAACAGATAGTTCTTATGGCGACGATGGGACAGGAAAGGGCTAGGAGTGGGAAGGAAGCAGCCGTAGCCTAAATTAAGGTACACCCCCCCAGCATTTACCTAGTGTGCAAATGAGTAACCACAAAAAACCATCTTCAGGACTACCGACAGTGGGGTTCGAACCTACTATCTCCCTAATGCAAGCTCAGAGCTGCGTGCCCCTAGCCGCACGGCCAACTCGCTCGGTAAAACTACAGGTCTGATAGCTATTATCATGATTTGAACTGTCACGTAAGACTACAAGCATATTTAATTGATTGCTTTAGTACTTAAATCCAAGCAGCAATACTGGGATTCGCATACGTGAGTACATTGTTCGCATAATCTTAGGGTAGTTGTTACTAGAATTAGTGTGTTAGTTTAAGACTGGGAAATATTTTAAATATTGGAATACCTTCCTAACTTTGCCAGGATAAAGGAAACATCTTATCTTAATTTAGCACTAAGGGCCAATTTAAGGTGACACCGACTGTAGGTACGTTACTTGATATCGCGTATGGATTATGGAAAGTGGCTAGCAATAAGCTAAGGAATGGACGCTATCTTGTTTGTCATCGTTACATCGAGGCTTCTCCGAAGCTATTCGTGGTGGGAGAAACCCATCAGTACTTACACTAGCTGCAGAACTGGAGTTGAGCGTAGGTAGTGCAAGTCTTCAAGGTGAGCGGGTCCAGGATGAGGATGGAGCTAACGGTAGAGCAGCCCAGTGCAGCGTGCTGAAGCCTCTATTGTATATCACGAGAAAACATCAGATATCTTCCCTAGTTCCACTACTTCTAACCAGACTTACCATACCGACTGTGAATATTGTATGAAGAGATTCGACAATCGAACTGATGAACCCAGTGCACACTGGGGTGAAACGAAGTAGCCGCGATTACGATCTCCAAATTAGTACCTCGTTCAGTCCCTAGCGATTTTTTCATCCCAATTAAATAGATCGCATAATCTTATGTTATAGGAAGAGAGCTTTCCTTCATATTGGAATTTCATGTTGCCAGTACAATATACACTCGATGTGGACCGGTCTCGGGACCGAAAGCAGTATCTACTCAGATACAATAATACGTACCTACACAATTGTGTGGTCAGGGTTTCAAGAAAATTCTATTGATCGTAAACAAAATTTCTGCCCTTACATTTCATCTTACCATACGAGGAAAGTCCATTTAACGTGTACGCAAAGACACACATATTGGTGCGATCATAAATGACCATCTGGATCCTTCTGAGGAGGTAAAGTCTTGTATGGGAGGAGCCAAGGTTGCCTTAAACAAACGCCATGAGTTAACAATAAATTTAAAGATGAGACTTCTGCTATGTTATGTGTTCTTTGTTCTGCATTATTGAACTGAAACAGACTCTAAAGGCGGCTACACACGTTACTGTATAACTGTGCGATTTAACTGCACCAACCGAACTGCGGAGATTTATCTCACGTGTGGATGGTAAATCGTTGCAGTTATTTCAACTTGCACAGTTCATCGGAGCAAGTTCATTTTTCTAACCAATAAAACTGTGTCGATTGCGTTTACACAGTTTTATAGCAACGCGTGGACCATGGCGGCTGCCGATTGCTCAGTCCAAGTGAGTCACTCGTGAAGATATCACAACATGTCTCAGGAAGACCAAAGCGGATATCGTGAGCATTTAGAAGCTTTCATTGAATGCTATAGAAATGAATCTTGTCTCTGGTAGACGAAGTCTAAAGATTATCACAATCGGAACAGAAAAGACGCCGCCTATAATAAGTTGATTGAAAAATATAAATTAATTGACTGCAAAGCCAACAGAGGCGTAGTTGTAAAAAAGATTAATAATCTTAAGAGTTCTTACAAAAAGGAGTTAAACAAAGTTAAACAATCTAAAATAACACGATATACACTCCACGTTTGTGGTACTTTCATCAATTGGACTTCTTATATGAACAACACATACTACATGTAACTCTAAGAATAATTTTCTCGTAAAATCAACGTTAAGGCGGCTACACACGTTACTGTATAACTGTGCGAAACCGATAACTGGTATATATTATCTGTAGCTGTCTTGGAGTCTTTTCCCCGAAATATAAGATCTTAAAGAAAATTCTGCAATATACTGTAAATTTCCATGTGACAGTTGTACTTCCAATGTTATGCCCTGCCAGGAATTGAATCCGGTACCCCTCTGACCAAAGGCCAGCACGCTACCCATGGAACCTGACCGAACAGGACTAACGTGCTATTATTCTGTGGTACGAAGCGTAACTCATTTAATAAATTTACGTGTGAATATTGCTTTCTCTGTAGTAGCCAATCTTTACACCACACGCTGCATGTCTTCTGTTGCTTTTTCATTATACACACACATAGGCCCAACACCGCTAGTACGTCATCATCGTCCGTCGATGACGTGTTGCTTAAGATAAATGTCTGATGAGGTGATGAGTACTGTCGATCGACGCAGTTATCTGTACCGTGTGGAGGCTATAGGGCTTTCAGTTTTACTGCGCAGTTCATCGTTGCAGTTAAATCGCACAATTATACCGTAACGTGTGTAGCCGCCTTAACGGTGATTGGTGATTATTGTTTTAAGAGGAAGTACAACTGGGCAACCATCCTCTAACACTAAGCAGAGAGAATACATGGAAGGGATCCGATACTTCGAAAAATTAAGGTATCGGCCAAAGGAAGACAAGGTCCACGAAGGGCGTGAAAGTGAAAGACTCCCTAGGCCTCGAGTGCTGTAATACTGTCGGGTCGGAAAAGAACAAAAGTTGACCAAGGGAGGCCGGATAGGATAGATGAAATTGAGGTGTCTGACAAGTGGAAGCAATGCCAGTAATCAGGTGAATGCCCCGTGGTCGCCAAACCACGATCCCATGTTCTGAGCCCCTGGGGCACCTTTTAGTTGCCTCTTACGAAGCCAGGGTATACCGTGGGTGGGGGGCGGACTCCAACGTGTCACTCTATAGAAGATCGGAATCGTTCCAGATGTGACTCAACCTTAGGATGGTGCGTGTGCCACGGACATATGATCATATGATGTCACTGATGTTAAGATTCTTAGGGGAATGAAGAAAGTCTGATCACCGTGAAAACAAGGGAACTTCAGTACCTTGGCCACAATATGAGAAATTGAAGCCGATATCAAGTACTGCAGTCTATCCTTCAAGGAAAGGGAAGTATTGAAAAGAGTACTTTCTGGTTTTAAAAAATCTCAGAACCTGGACCATCATGTCAACTATAGACCTACTCCGAGCTGCACAAAGCGGAGAAAACACTGCCAAGACGGTTGCCGACATCTGAAACAGCCTCGTGTCAGTAGATATGAAATAATGGTTCCCTTTTGGAAAGTTAATTTTAGATGCATTTTTCTTACTGGGGGCTGTGCGGCTTCTTACCTAAATGTTCAGCATCGAGGGCTTCGTTTCAGAGGATCTTGGTTTCGATTCCTGGCTGGGTCGGGGATTTTAATCGTGTCTGGTTTATTCCTCTGAATCGTCGACGGGGTGTTCTTGTTTGTCTCAATATATCCCTCTCCATATGCACAAACCACAGAAACTCACAATTGTAAATACAACCTTCATAGGATTGGCGTCAGGAGGGGCATCCGGCCGTAAACCAGGACCAAATCCAGAGGTGTGGATTCGCACCCGCGACCCAAGTGGTGGAAGCAGAAAAAGAATTAGGGGACTGCCTTATGAAGACGGTAAAAGCGTGTTTGGTTCATTCTGGCCAAGGCATAAGGAGATTTTCGAAATGATAACGCATATCCCTGAAGATCGGATTACATGTCAAGTTGGAGGACCCAGAGCTACAATTACAGCATCAACGATCACGTAAAAGCCTACTTGCTAGTAGTATTTTTTTTTCAGTAGTTTAACGTCACATTAACACATCGAAGGTTTTCGGTGATGCGAGAATGGGAAAGGGTTGGTATTGTGACGATAATGGCCGTGGCGTTAATGAAGGTACAACCTGGTGTGAAAATGGGAAACCACGGAAAATCATCTTCAGGGCTTTCGACGGTGGGATTCGAACCCAGCATCTCCCGAATGAAAGGTCGCAGCTACGTGACCAAAACCGCACGGTCAATCCGTTCGGCGGTAGCGGTTTGACGCTGCGCTAACTCCGATAGGTTTTAGTAGACGATGGAATAGAATCGTGTTAAGTCAGTGAAGAAAATGACCGCGGATTTAATTAAGATACAGCCCTAGAATTTTCCTGGTGTGAAAATGAGAATCCGCTGGGCTAGCGTAGCTTAGATGGCAGATCACTGGCTTTCTAAGCTCAAATTTACGGGTTCAATACCGGCTCAGTCCGGTGGTATCTGTAGGTGCTCAAAATCTAGAGCCTAACGTCATTAGATCTACAAATACGTAAAGGAACCTCTGCGGGACAAACTTCCGGTACCTTGGCGTGCCGGAAAACCTTGGGGAGTAGCTGGTGGGGCGTTAAATCAATAACATTATTATTAAATGGGAAGACACGGGAAACCATCTTTAGGGCTCCCGAATGCCAGCTATACCACAGAGCCAATTCGCTCGGACCTACTTGCTTGCTTGCGGACATATACATGACCTTTTCATACGAACAAGGAAATCCATGATACAACATCCCTGATGGGCCTTAGCCTTCCAGGTGACCGCTTCTCAGCCCGAAAACCTGCATATTATCAGGTGCCACGTGGTCAGAGCGACGAATCCTCTCGGCATTTATTTTTGGCCTTTAAACCGAAGCAGCAATATCACCACGGTAGCTCCTCAATTGTAATCAAGTAGAGAGAGTGAACCTCGAACCGAACCCGGGGCCTCCGGGTAAGAGGTAGGCATACTTTATGCTAGACCGTGGGGTGTGGGGCTGCGGGCTCGGCTTTTATTCGCACATTTCTGGAAAATTTAATTTATCTGGCACTCGATGATCTCGATCTCTATGGAAGCGTGGTTGTGCTCCAACCCAGATTGAGTGAGGTGTTTTTACAAGATGCTTTACGTTGCACCGACACAGATAGGTCTTATGGCGATGATGGGACAGAAAAGTCTTAGGAGTGTGTAGGAAGCGGCCGTGGCCTTAATTAAGGCACATCCCTAGCATTTGCCTGGTGTGAAAATGGGAAACCACAGGAAACCATCTTCAGGCCTGCCAGTAGTGGGATTCGAACCGGATGCAAGTTCATAGCTGCGCGACCCTAACCGCACTGCCAACTCGTCCGGTCCTTCCAGTATATATTAAGTTTCGGGATGCCTGAATGTATCGCAGTTGAAAAGCACGGAAAACCATCTTCAGGGCTGCCGACAGTGGGGTTCGAACCCATTATCTCCCGAATACTGGATATTGGCCGCACTTGCGTGACTGCAGCTATCGAGCTCGGTGTGAGGTCTTTTACTTGATATAACTTCAGTAGAGAGTCACCATGATACCCACTACCGCTGTTGTTGGGTTACAATGTGTTTCTTCTCATCAAAGTTAAAATTTATACACCTAACATGGAGGTGTTACAAGTCTCTAACAGAACCGTCAAGCAGGAGAATGAATGTTACGTATCTTAGTCAAGAAAAAAGAAAATAAAGTTAAAATACGTTAAATTTCGCGCTCACACGTCTTCATACGGAACTAAGACCCACGTTTGGACTGAGTAAACAAACATTCTCTCTCCTCTCTTCTTATACGGGCTTGAGCTTAGCATTAGTATAGTTGCTTCTATGAGGGTTATCCAGAGTGTACTTCTGAAGTGGGGGGGGGGGTTCCAGGTAAATATAGAACTTAAGAATGAAATGAAAACCTACAACCTGTTTTCCAGTCATTGACCGGGTCAGGAATGGAATGAATGAAACAGACATAGGCTATTAGTACGATGGGGTCGCCACTCCCAAAGTGATTTTTAGTAATGACTGATAGATGCTATGAAATGAGAATGGAGAGTGTTGCTGGAATGAAAGATGACAGGGAAAACCGGAGTACCCGGAGAAAAACCTGTCCCGCCTCCGCTTTGTCCAGCACAAATCTCACATGGAGTGACCGAGATTTGAACCACGGTATCCAGCGGTGAGAGGCCGACGCGCTGCCGTCTAAGCCACGGAGGCTCGAGAACTTAAGAATAAAGTTTACAATATATAAACAGGTGTTGAAATGACTTTTCTTAATTGTGAGTAAAAGGTTGCAGAGGCATGACAGTTTCCGGAGTCATGATACACGATAGGAAATTGGTCTTATCCACTTATGGATGCTTTTGAGAGTTATTAGAACTAACTGAGTGTACATATTTTAAATATGACTCTTTCTAGACTTCCAGAAGTAGCCTATAATTACCACACCAAAGCAAGACAGATGCACGATGACCGCGTTGAAAGATTGTAGTGTGAAGTCAGGAAAGTCAGTAACCCATAGCTTTAAGACGAAGATAACAATATGTTGTCTGACTGTTTTATTTGTGCTTTTGAAATATTATTTTCCTGTGATTAGAAAAGGTGGCATGATCACTACGGAATGAATTGTAAATCATGCCAATCATGGAAGCAAAACAATGGTCCGTTTCTTGGTCAAATTCGAGTTTTATTTTTATGCATATTTTTGGAACTCTTATGATAATCTGAAATATTTGTTACATTAATTTATTCTCAGTGTAAATAATATTTTGGACCATACTTTATAACCAAATTATTGAATACTTCTGGCTGCATTCTATATTAGCATTAGCGCATTATGCATCATAAAATGTAAGAAGGCTAAAGGGAGAAGGTCAACTGTCATTTCGTGGTCTGGACTTAATTTGCCGTGAATGAAATGCACCCAATCACCTTGAGCCCCCGTTATGTGTATAGTAAACTGAGTGTCCTTGCAACGAAGATTTCCTGGCTCAGATGCAGCTCACGTAGTCACATATTCCGCAGACTCTTGACCTCCCTGAAAACTTTCCTCTGATTATATCAGTCCAGATTTATTTCTTACGAAGAGATTTGACTTGAATTAACAAACAGTAGATTCTACAGTTCTTCAACCTTTCTACGTAAGGTAAGAGTACATGTACTCTAAATGAGATATAAAGTATGTGTATGTTTGAAAATCTCACGAAAATTGTTCTTTCATTTCGAATCATTGTCTTCGTTGCATATAAAATGTTCATCCCTGTATAGGCCAAAAATTTCCTTGTCAAATCCAAAGGCTTCAACTATTTGTAACCTCAAAACTGTACTCGATATAGCAGTTCTATACTCCAGTAGATATACCCGCAGGATTTAATCTGGTACTCATTTCTGTTACAGACTGAAGTAATATCAGAAACACATCCTTATTCAGAAATCTCATTTCAAAATTTTCGCCTGGCTGAGTGACACTCGGTATTTTATCCTTTGTTGCTAGGTTGGATACCGCCTCACGATGCTGGTATTAGAAGATCTCAAGTACTCCCGCATCATAATTACACCAGTATAGAAAATAACTCCTGTGGGACAAAATTTTTGGTTCGTTGGTGGCTCCGAAGACCGTAGAAGTAGTTAGTAGGACGGAAAACAAGATTATTATTATTATTATTATTATTATTATTATTATTATTATTATTATTATTATTATTATTAAGTGGTCTTCTTTCTTTTGGAAATCGAACCTCCGTCCTTATGTTTGAAGGAAGCATACCTTTACTATCTTTGGCACGCAGCTCGTTACTTATAGACACGTATCACCTATAATTTTTAAAACCATTCAGTGTGTTAACGAAGTTCCAGAATTCTTAATAATAATAGTAATAACAATGTTACTGGCTTTACGTCCCACTAACTACATTTACGGTTTTCGGAGACACCGAGGTGCCAGAATTTATACCCACAGAAGTTCTTTTACGTGCCAGTAAATCTACCGACACGAGGCTGGTGTATTTGAGCACCTTCAAACACCACTGGACTCAGCCAGGAAACGAACCTACCAGCGCCTGAACCGTCTGAGCCACTCAATGTGGCCCAGAGTTCTTGTTGAGGTTGTTCTGTATGAGTTAATTGCCAGTAAAGGATATGCGTTTATAGGTAATAATAATAATAATAATAATAATAATAATAATAATAATAATAATAATAATAATAATAATAATAATAATAATAATAGAATTGTTTTATGTATCCAACTTCTAATTCCTCCGACTTGAGCCATTTTTAAACGCTATTTGTTTGGGGCGTCGACCCATGTGGATCTTTTGCCCCCTACTGGCACCATATTGTATGAAGCTGCGTGTAATTGGAATGGCGGTAATGTGGAATGTTGTATGTGAGGAAAGGAAGATTAAGTACATCACAAACACCCAGTCCGCAGGCCAAGCATATTAATCATTACAATTAAAAACCCCTGACCCCGCCGGAAATCGAACCCGGAGCCGCCGAGTGACAGGACTTCAGCCATAATCCAACTCACTATCTTAGAAACCGGAGGCTAATGACTAGTCGACACGTCACTGAGGTTGATAACAGTTAAATTATGTTAAATTAATTTTCAATTTTTAATCATACAATTTCATTAAGTATTTTTCTGGTTACACCCTAGACCACGTCATCAGCGAGAAGGTTCTCCGTCCTGCCAGGAAATCACATGAAATCTTAGCCCTCACGAATCATAGAAAGCAGCCTGTTCCTGTAATATCTTCCACAATATAAAATTCACGCCTCCGTAGCGTAATAGTTAACATTATTAGCTGCCAACCCTGAAGGTTCAGGTTCGTTTCCCAGTACTGCTAGAGATTTAAGAATGACACCTAGCTCACCTCCATTGGGGAGGGGAGGGTGCCTCTAAAGAGGTGAACTACTGTACTTCGAGGAATACGAGAACGCGAGCTTACTTTACTTCCGAAATGACACAGGCCGATCATCTGATACTAAAAGACAAGATAGAAGGAAAACACGTGTGTAGGCGGAGAAGATTCTCGTGGTTGTGAAACCATCGGGAGTGGTTCAGTATCCACAATACGGCAACTCTAATACGGAAAATACAAAGTAGCAAACTTACTCATCTGAGGAAATAGCAGCGAAAGAAAACGGCATCTATTAGTTATTATAATGCGTATTTCCTCATTGATCACACACAGGTGTAACAGTACATGTTCTGTTCAAGTCAGAGTGCCAAGGAGGTCCAATATTTTCTTAATTTTCTTCAAAAAAGGAGAATACCTTCATAACTTACAGACCTGTAATAGTAAGAAGGGTTCTGCCATCTAGTGGTGTGGTTAGAAGGCTTCTCCAGCTCCCGTTTCTAGTATACCACACCCTAACGGCCTTGGACAGGCAACTTGTTGACCAGAACTGCTGTCGGGTTGCATGTCATAAGGCGCATTCGTTGATCGCCTTGAAAAGTGTAGTGTGACATTTCTTGAGGGAAAAATTATATAGAATTTAAATACTCTGTGTGTGGGCGGGTCTCTAAACGAGATCACAATCTGTGACAAGCAACTACTCGTTACACGAACTGAATTATCAGCAGATCCTAACATTAATCGTAGGAGAAAGAGGAAGTATACCCGCCTTATTATTATCCTTATTATTATTATACTGCGTTTCCCCACATAGGGACTTAGTCCGGTTTTACAGTCGGATTCCCGTCCTGACAACAACCCTATGTGTCCAGCTTCTAACTTTCACCATGTGCACAAACGACTATCATTGATCGCTCTGTGGGCTACTTGAGTTTTCTGTGCAACCTTTTTAATCACCCTGTATAAAATGTTCAATACATGATTGATTGTCGTGAGTTGGTTCTTAAATTGGAATATGTTTCTGACGATGCCACGCTCGAAAGATTTTAGATTGATGGCAAATGAAGTAAACCTAGCAAATGGTTAAGCAACTTTCTCACCAGATAAGATTACCTAATAACTGGAATTGTTAGCAACTGACGCATGAGTGAATACTTTACGGTATTTAGTTGCGCTTTCTGAATATCAAAATATGCAACTAAATCTAAATATTACACCAATATTATACACTCACAGAGATACGAAGCAGTGACCTTTGATTCCGTAAGAATGATTTTATACTATCCGGTGGTAAACTGTACACTTTAGAATAAAATGTTGCAATTAAAATTATTGCGTTTTACAGTGCGATCTGGAGTAATAATAAGGAAAAGGCATGACCGAGAATGCATAATAAAGGAGAATATATGACAACGGAGTGTATTATCGTTTATTAGATGAAAAAGTTTCTGCCAAAATTTGAACTGTGCCGGTAATAAGGACATAGTTCTGTGACTGAGATTGCATTTGATTGTTGGCTCGTGAAAGGTCTCTTGTATTGGTGTTGTCCTTCGTTCTTGGCTTAATATCTAGTAGACTGGATGTATCTAAGTGCGGATGAAATGAAAACGTAACAGCGACCACAGAATGAAATCAACATGGTTTATTTTAATTTCCAAAATTACCCAAGCACATGCAACATTATTTCACGAAGCGGTGAATACCCTGCTCGTAGAAGTCCTTTAGGTGAGATTAGAACCAGTCTCTAACATTGTCTATGACTACATGGCCCGAGTAGAAGCTCCGACCCTCCAATGCCTTTCTTCAACAGACCAAAGATATGGAAGTCGTATGGCGATACATACAGTGGGTGTTCCAACACTGTCCACCCAAACGTTACCAACGTTCCCTGTGTACCAACTGCCGTATGTGGTCGCGCGTAGAAATGACGCAAAACCACTTCACGCGACGTTTGGGTGGAGAGTGTAGGATTTCACGTCTACTGTTATGATGATCTCGGTCATTCTTTTCCATAATAATAATAATAATAATAATAATAATAATAATAATAATAATACAAATAATATTAACCATTTGTAATCAACAACGTGAGGACAACTCAGTAGACGTCCGTTGAAATCTGGTACCTCGAAGTGCTTTCGCTTGGCTTCCAAACATGTGTGAAAATGGTACCTGATTAAAAGCCAGGATATCCCTTTTCAAATTCTGGACTTTTTCCTTCCATCTCTGAACGCTGTTTTTCGATCTAAGGGAACGCGGCCGCCTGAACGAAGGAGTACTCCCACGTTTCGTGAAATATTCTATCCTATTTTTAAAAAAATTAAATTTACAATTCTCGAGAAGCTCTCATTTTCCAAGAGATATTAATGGTTTTATTTTTAATAAGTAAATATTAATAAAATGTGTTTAACTCTGAAGTTCGCTTAGGAATTTTCCGAGCGGTTAAGATAACCTGTTATGTAAGTTACATTGCGTCATGGAGCTGCTGCTGCTGCTGCTGCTGCTGCTTACAGACCCTATTACAGCCATGACAAATCAAGACTTAATTCTCATTTTTTGCTAAATACTACCTGGAGATGATGGAATAATTATGACACCGACACGCGCACAATGAAAGTAACTGAGAATATCTAGGTAATATCCATAACTTTAGCTGTATCGAGTCAATATAAATTCTACTGTATTATCGAAATATGCATTTATTTAATGAAGATTGCATGTTCCTTAGTGGATATTCTATTCAGTACGGAGCTCGATATTTGCAGTCGTGTAAGTGCGGCCTATATCCAGTATTCGGGAGACAGAGGGTTCGAATCCCACTGTTGGCAGCCCTAAAGATAGTTTTCCGTGGTTTCCGATTTTCACACCAGAGAAATGCTGGGGGTGCACCTTAATTAAGGCCACGGCCACTTCCTTTCTACTCCTACCCCTTTCATGTCCTAACGTCGCCATACATGTGTCGGTGCGACGTAAAACATCTTGTAAAAATGTATTGTGTGATTTTTAAATCCATTCTCTACACGTCATATAAAACTTACAGCTAAATGAAAACAAATTATTGAATTTCTCAGTACGTCGAGTCCTTAATCCGAGAGGTTGTTAGTTCCTAAACTGTTGCACCGTCAGCTGTTATAGGAATCTAGGACAGTACGGACAAGGGGAATTAGGGAAATTAGTAGTGAGGTAGTTTCCAGTTTCTTTCCCTACTGGACCAGAAGTGACATAGGTTTGTCAATCCTGCTGAAAGGTACACATCCACCGACCACATGAGTTATAAGTTCGCATCATAGGAACTGGATACTCGAGTAGTGTCATCGCTCATACCTGTCTCATGTTGTATTTTTTATTTACTTTACGCCACACCGACACAGATAGGTCTTACGGTGACGGTGGGATACGAAAGGCCTAGGAGTGGGAGGGAAGCGTCCGTTGCCTTAATTAAGGTAGACAACCAGCATTTGCCTGGTGTGATAATGGGAAAACACGGAAAACCAAATTCAGGGTTCCCAGATGCAAGTTCACAGCTGCACGCACCTAACCGCACGGCCAGCTCTCCCTGTCTCATGTTGTCAAAGCCAAGGATCTGACAGCCGTTCATAGTCCCGTGGGATAGGAGTAGCCTCCCGAGATCAAACAACGTATTATGTGATATGAGAGGCAATGGAACCGGCTGCGAAAGTTAAGTAATATGGTCGAGAATATGATGTCATCATGCAGATCACTCGGCATTCAAATATATGCAGAGCATATTGCTAGGAAGCGTTCATCTCGGTAGGCAAGCCACATAAATGTAGTACATTGGCTGGGAGGTTCACCTTCTTTTCTTCCTTCCTTTCTTTCTTTCTTTCTTTCTTTCTTTCTTTCTTTCTTTCTTTCTTTCTTTCTTTCTTTAATTCATTCATCCTTCTTCTTCTTCTTCTTCTTCTTCTTGCAAGGATAGTCTACTTGGGACCACGCTTGTTGAACCGTTGGCCAGTATTGTCACATCTTCTCCCAGCGAAGCTCCTTTCTTTCCTCTAACCACAGGGCGTCTCTCTTCTTCGGTAGGTTTTCCTGAAAAAAAAAAGGAACATGGATTTCTCTCAGGATCTGCTTCACAGACTATCTGTTTTTTAAGTCTGTCAGCTGAAGTTCGTTTACATCTTTGTCAGTCTCCGTCATCAGGTGATGCAGAGACAATCTTACCACAGTAACATAGAAAGCTATTCTCCTTTTCCTGGCACAGTCAGAGCCTATTTCAAAAGAGAAATCTCTGAAATTAACTGGACAACTCAACCAAGCAAGCTTATAGTTTATGATCATAGCCACGGGACCTCAAATTTTAAGCAGAATCCGTACAGCTGGGATGTGTTTTCCATTTCAAATACTCTGCATGGATCGGCCGGGTTTCGAACCACAGCCAACTTGATGAGAAGCCAATGGTGATTCAGTGAAACCGTCTGGCCTTCTCTGCGGATCCAGTACTCAGTGTAAGGTGAGCCAGGGAGCTAATTGAGAGCAATCACCTGAGCAAGGTACGCCTCTCCTCACTGTGGCCTACCTTGTGCCGGCACGCAGCCTAGTGGGTGTGGAACCTAGTCTTCCTGCTCTTTACCCGACCCACGTGCTCGAAGGTACTTGACCTTATCATGACACAACTAACCGTATTTAGAGTGTGTGCGTATTGTGAGGCCTTCGACCTCTCCGAGTGGCGAAACGAGACGCAGGTCGGTCCCCTCCTCGCCCACAAGGTCATTATCAGCCCCATAAATTACATGTTGCCGAGATCATTCCATGGTAATGTAATTAGACTTGTTTATTTTAATAAGATGTTGCTTGTAGATGATAGAATGATACAATGGTATAGGTGCCTGTGACCCTCCTTGAGAGACTCCAATAATTATTGTACTTATTTAATAGTTTCATCCAGTCTTTTGCTTTTTTTTGGTTGTCCAGTTCCTTGTCTAAATGGTAAGGGTAGTGGGCTACGGTTCATAGAATTCAGGTTCGAATCCTAACAGAGCCGGAAATTTAAACAGAGTCTGGTAAATTATTCTAGATCAGGACTGAGTGTCTGCGATCGTGTTAATTATGCTTATTAAATTACACACACTTCACATTACCAACCACCAGAGAAACGCGGGATAATGAGTGCAAAACCCTACGTACGTTTGGCGACAAGAAAGGCATGTGACCATAAATCTGAGCTTAATTCATTTAAAAAGTTGCCAACCTTAGATAAATGAGAAAAGCCAGGAAAAAAGAAGAACTAGAAGAAGATATTCTTTCTTGAGGGATGCAGTATTCATCTGCCTGTCTCTTAACATAGATCAGAGCAAAATGTAGCTTCCATTGAAGTCTCCATCTCATTTACATTTTCATGCATATTTTGGACATTTTTACTGCTTATAAATCTTCAGTTTACTAATAATAGATAAAACTAGAACTTCAAGAAAACTCCTCAATTGGTCATACAAGGTCCAGTGAGCCATGTTCCAGCTGTCAGTTCAGAATTAAAATCCTTCAACAAGCAGAAATCGAACACGAGACCCTAAATAAAAGGTAGACACCAAGAAGCTGATGCTAAAATTCTAAAATCAAATATAAATATTATTATTATTATTATTATTATTATTATTATTATTATTATTATTCATGATCTTATGTTTCAGCTCTATAAATTGAAACAAACTGCAGAAAATCTCTACATTTTACGATTATCTCACTCGGCTTCTTGATTTTGCCATATGAGAACAATCGTAGTTTCTTCTGAAAAGGTTAATCAAGGCCATCGAGAAAAGTCAGATTTTCTAGTGATTTGTCTAGTATCACAATACATAAACCGAAAAGTCTATTATGTCTAGAATTCCTGACCATAAAACCTTGATACTGATGTCATTTTGTCAATAGTGAAGAGGGTTGCCTAGTCTAGGCGGTAAAGGCGTTCGCGGTTTACTTCAATATGTCCCGAGTGGACGTCAAGAAGTGATTATGTGGTTCACTCGGCCTATACCAGAAATGAGTACCAGATTTATTCGTGGAGAGAACTGCGAATGGATACAGAGCTAGCAAATCTATACCTCCCAATGCCGAAGTTAACCTTTACTCCTGCTAGGGCCTTCAAGGTTTTTTAGGAGATGACTTTGCATTGGTTTATATAATGTGAAAGACGAATAGTGATACCAATTTACTCTGTTGCAACTGCATAATGTTGGTGCAATGGAAAGAGGCGTGCAAGAGTGAAGATAGAAAGTGGCGATGCGGTGCGGAAATAAATTGAGCGGCCTTGCTCCAGCTGTGAAATGTCAGAGCGAGTGAGTGGGAGACCCGTGACACAGAGGTCAAGAAGGCAGGCGAGAAAGGTTCGTCTTCTCTTGTCGTGATCACCTCTCTTCCATCACACCTCTCACCTCTAGATCCGACTTGTTACAGCCAGACAGAACGATAGATCATGAAGTAGGACTTCTGTTTTCTGGATTATTTGTCCTTCGTTTCATTAATTGATGTGAAGTATGGTTCTGTAATGATACTGATTATTGGTGTGAGTACATTACAGAAATTTTCAGTCTTTATTGTTCTATTCCTATCCAAGGCATGTAGGAATTTTAAAATTAAAAAATAGCATTGAAGGCAACATTGAAGTTTCCGTAACTATAATTTTGAAATCAACAGTCATGAGGGACTAAAAATTAGTTTTTGGTACGTTAGAGTCGTAACATTATTATCGTTGCAATCATGTCGGGCTCATTGGCTAAATGGACAGTATACTGGCTTTTGGTTCAATGGATCCCGGATTCGATTCCCGGCCTGCTCGGTGATTTTAACTGTAATTTGTTAATTGGTTAATTGAGCGTTTGTACCGTCTTCATCATTAGCATTTATCTCAAGTAAGATCCTGTTCTCACAGAAGCTCAGGTCACCTGTAGGGCGTCAACCCGAAAGACCTGCACAAATACTATATTATAATCGTCAGAACCGGGTGTATTTTGTTACTAGCGACAAAAACGAGATATGAGTTTTAGATCCACCAATAGATACTTGTACGTCTTGTCATGAATATGGCAGATTTACATCTAGATATTTCGTTGATGTTCGCGGAAATTGTCTGTTTGTACGAGAAATTCCATTTTCGCGATAAAAATAATTTATTTTGAACATATTAGCTGCAAGAGAACTTGGACCTAAGGAAAGACAAATTATTTGGTAACATAGCCTTCCAACAAGCTACCAATAATATTATTCTTTCACGGTAAGTTTGAAACTTTTTCACAAAACATACTGCCCTTTTGTTATTATTATTATTATTATTATTATTATTATTATTATTATTATTATTATTATTATTATTATTATTATTATTATTATTATTATTATCATCTTCATTATTGTCCAGCTCCTTGTATGAATGGTCAAGGCAGTAGCCTTCTATTTAGAGGGGATTAACGTTGCCTGGTCAAATTCCTCTTGCTCAGAAGCTGGGTGCTGACGTTCGCCTTAATACACATATTCATTAACATTCGACACATCACGTGCACACCATCACAATGGTGAATACATCCGTCCACATAGAATTGGCGTAAGGAAAGTCATCCGGCCGGCTAAATCCGTACAAAGTGTCGATCACAGATAACTGCATATACGTTAGGAAGAAGATGAGAATTATTATTATTATTATTATTATTATTATTATTATTATTATTATTATTATTATTATTATTATTATTATTATTATTATTATTATTATTATTATTATTATTATTATTATTATTCTTTCTTCGTTATGCCCATTCATAGAGCGCGTTTGAACTAGTTAGTTGGTTTGATGGTTTGTGCCTTCTTATCCTCCCAAAATCTCTTCATGAATGCACTGTGTTGCATCTTGCGTTCTGTCGACCACTTCCTACCAGTTGTCTTTTTTGGTTTCTCCCTAAATTTATGATTGGCTACTTTTATTCTAAAAGCTCCACGATTTTCCATGATGTCGTCTGTGATATTTATTTCTTGGAGGTCCGCCTTAGTTTCTTCTAGCCATTTTATTTTGACCTTCTTTGAGTTGATTACTTTGAATAATCTTTTAGTTAGTCTGTCGCTGTTCATTCTATAGATATGGCCATAGAAATTAAGGCGCCTTTTCCGTACGGCATCAGTAAACCTGTCGGTGAAGGAGTAGAGGCCCGCTGTTCTCCTCTTAATCCACATTCCATTTTCTCTCATAGGACCATAAATTTTTCTGAGAATTTTCCGCTCCTGCCTTTCAATTTCTGTAATTTTAGAGTTACCACCTAAGCATATGGTTTCTGAGGCATATAAAGCTTCGGTCAATACAACTGTCTTGTAGTGTCGTAATTTATTATTATTATTATTATTATTATTATTATTATTATTATTATTATTATTATTCAAGAATAAGAAATTTAGGAGAAACATACACAGGAAATAGACGGGTTATCTCCTACAGGTTTAGAGACAAGTTTGAAAGCAGGACGTGACAGGACTTCTGCTGCAAATAGAGCACCGTATGTGACACACGACCTCCAGTAGGTTCCGTGTTCAACAGCCGCTCCTTAGAAAACAAATACAGCACAAGTTTGTTGCATTGTTCAGACTTGCTAATTTGCGTGGATGAGATGTTCTCACCTCAGATGGCGCCGATGTGATGTCATGTATAACGGTCCACTGTGTTTTATAGCAGTGAACTAGCCACTAGCATCCACCCTCATGGTCCAGGGCTCGAATTCCAGCGACTGTAGGAGAGTCTGTCAATAGGTGATGGTGCGAAATGACACCGATCGTAATTCTACAAAACAATTACCCACCGTATGACGTAACGCTCGTTCAAGAAATAGGGAAGAGATATGGAGAGATTATTATTATTATTATTATTATTATTATTATTATTATTATTATTATTATTACAGGCCAAAGCATGGGATTTTGAATGCAAATCTGGGTTGGATTTCACGTTAAACTGGATGTCCTGTGACTTTCTTCTTCTTCTCATTCTACCGCTTTCTCTACAAATGTGGGGTCGCGGGTGCGAACTGTGTCGCACCTGTGGAATCGGCCCTGTTTTACGGACGGATACCCTTTCTGACGCCAACCCTATATAGAGGGACGTAATCACTATTGCGTGTTTCTGTGTATATGAGGAGGAGAGTGTGGGACAAACACAAACAACCAAAATAATTAATCAATCGCGATTTAAGTCTCCGACCCGGCCGGAAATCGAATTTAGGGCCCTCTGAACCGAAGGCCTGAACGCTGACCATTCAGCTAAGGAGTCGGGAGGTCGTATTCCTACGATCACGATATTAATAATCATATAAAAATACAAGCTTGTTCTGTTATCGACTGCTGAATTTTTTAATATACACAACCTGGGCGTTTTGTATGTTAATTTTGACAATCGTTTCCACCTCTAAACAGAGCGCTGCAGCCAACATAGCTATAAAAGTTTTTGTAGACGAACCAAGAGCCAAACATGACATATTGGAAAGGTGAGCGATTTTGCCGATTGGGGAGTTAACGATTTTGAAATATATGAGATGTAAGGAATATTTGATGTCAAGAGTTTGAATCTTCACGTAGGACATCCCTTTCTTCCTGAAGAATACTACCAGGGTAAACAATTGCTCGATTTTCAATACGTTGTTGTTTTCAGCAACATTGAGGAAGGAAAATGACTAGCACTGGAACGTAAGTAGAAGTGGTCTTAATTAAAGTCTCATTTGTCTGGTGTGAAAATGGAAAATTAATTTTGACTTATGATGGTAGGGGTTCGAGCTCATTATCCAAAAACACACCCCATGGCGCAACAGCCCCGAAGGGCCATGGCCTACCACGCGACCGCTGTTCAGCCCGAAGGCCTGGATTTTTTTTTTTTGTTATTTTGCTCTACGTCGCACCGACACAGATAGGTCTTATGGCGACGATGGGATAGGAAAGGCCTAGGAATGGGAAGAAAGCGGCCGTGGCCTTCATTAAGGTACAGCCCCAGCATTTGCATGATGTGAAAATGGGAAACCACGGAAAACCAACTTCAGAGCTACCGATTCGAGGTGTCGTATGGTCAGCTTTCTAGACCAAGGCCGCTAACTCACCATCAAATATAACTATAATCACGTAGGCAGAGAGGACCTCGAACCAGCCCTCACATCCAGGTAAAATTCCCTGATATGGCCGGGAATCCAACCCAGGGCCTCCGGGTAAGAGGCGGGTACACTACCCCTACACCGCAGAGCCGGCTCGAACTATCTCCCGAATGCAATTATACAATTATACGGCCCGCATCGTGAAGACAACTCTCGAGGAATTTTTAACTGAACGAAGGATTTTTTCATTTATTGGATTTTGATCATGAATGAGCCATGCATGCTGCAACAAAACTAGAAATAACGAAGGAAGTACATAAAATACACTGAACAAAATATTAGACTTTAAATTTGAATTTTTATGATTTTTATGTTAGGTTTTTATAATGGTGTACACATTGCTAAAAGAATACAGTCGTCGCCATAAGACCTATCTGTGTCGGTGCGACGTAAAGCCCCTAGCAAAAAAAAAAAAATACAGACACTGCTTAGGAGTTACTCTCTTCTTAGTAATCGTGAAATAACGAATAATTTGATACTCCTTACAATTTGAGAGGATCTAACCCTGTATTGAAACCAAACCAAACCAAACCCCATGGCACTACAGCCCTTGAAGGACCTTGGCCTACCAAGCGACCGCTGCTCAGCCCGAAGGCCTGCAGATTACGAGGTGTCGTGTGGTCAGCACGATGAATCCTCTCGGCCGTTATTCTTGGCTTTCTAGACCGGGGCCGCTACCTCACCGTCAGATAGCTCCTCAATTCTAATCACGTAGGCTGAGTGGACCTCGAACCAGCCCTCAGGTCCAGGTAAAAATCCCTGACCTGGCCGGGAATCGAACCCGGGGCCTCCGGGTAAGAGGCAGGCACGCTACCCCTAAACCACGGGGCTGGCTAACCCTGTATTGATGTCCCTTTAAAATAAACAAAAACAAACCCCATGGTACTACAGCCCTTGAAGGGCCTTGGCCTACCAAGCGACCGCTTCTCAGCCCGAAGGGCTGCAGATTACGAGGTGTTGTGTGGTCAGCACGACGAATCCATTCGGTCGTTATTCTTGGCTTTCTAGACCGGGGTAGCTATCTCACCGTCAGGTAGCTCCTCAATTCTAATCACGTAGGCTGAGTGGACCTCGAACCAGCCCTCAGGTCCAAGTAAAAATCCCTGACATGGCCGGGAATCGAACCCGGGGCCTCCGAGTAAGAGGCAGGCCCGCTACCCCTACACCACAGGGCCGGCGTCCCTTTAAAATAGCAGTTTGGAATGTTCATATTAAATAGGAAAATATGGCTTTGAAATCTGTAGTGGTTGAGCCTCATATGAACAATTGACGTAATAGCTAATAACCCTTTTCTGGGATTTCCACTTGTAAAGTAATGTATAATCACAGCAAAGCGAAGTAATCTCCGCGCAAGCCATGATGGCCCTTGGAGGAGTTGAAGGCAAAGGCTTCCACTATTCGTAACCTTGGCATCAAGAAGATCGAGTGGTTAGCTCTATGCTCAGCCATATTTGCCTCTAGGAATTACTCATTTTTGGTGTAAGATAAGTGAACCAACCTCAGGGTTATATGCCTCTCAAGAAATGGAATCCTCGTTCCTAGATATTTCAACTTCTAGAATAGGGAATTGAACCAACGTCCGTCTGTGTGAACCTAGCAAGCGTTTACTGCCTGGGAGAGGTAGCTCCTATGTTGAATCATAGCGGTATCTAATAAAGAAATAACACTCGTAAAATCAGAGAGAATAACATTTCTACATTGCAGATCTTCCTGAATAGCAAATTATTTTCATGGGAGTTGAAATTTTGCTGGGAGAAAAGAAGCTCTTGAGCAATATGGTCTGGCATGTCGGCAGTTGCCACACACTACCAGGTTCATCTACCCGTGATGCTGAAGACGCCTCTCCCACTGACAGTGTCAAAACATTTGCTGGACCCCGACCTACCTACGCGCACGCTAGGAGCGAAGACCCACGCTGAAGACTTGCGCCATCAATCACTGGCACCTTGAGCGAGTCACAAAACACAAACTTCACGGGAATTAGTTTCACAAACATGCGAGGCACCATATTTGTTCGCAGTGCAGCGGTATCGTTATTATGTGCATATACCACCCACAGTGAAACAGAACATTAAAAGTAATCTCTTGTGCATGACGTGCGGGGTGGTCTGTTGGAATGATGGGTGTGATATCAGAGTGGCTCAGCTTAGTCACTGGTTCCTCATCAAGGTAGCTACGGTTCAAATCCCGCCTATGCAAAAAGGATTCATCAAACAAAATTCCACACCTCACCGGTTCGGATTAGAGCCCTATATGCCCGAGTACAGTTTGGAGACCGCTAGGTTATATGAAATTATCTGATGCCCAGCTATATCGGCAAACTACAAACATTCTTGTAAAGCACGATTGTATAAACTACATCATCATCATCATCATCATCATCTGTTTACCCTCCAGGTTCGGCTTTTCTCTCGGACTCAGCGAGGGATCCCACCTCTACCGCAGGGCAGTGTCCTGGAGCTTCAGACTCTTGGTCGGGGGATACAACTGGGGAGAATGACCAGTACCTCGCCCAGGCGGCCTCACCTGCTATGCTGAACAGGGGCCTTGTGGAGGGATGGGAAGATTGGAAGGGATAGACAAGGAAGAGGGAAGGAAGCGGCCGTGGCCTTAAGTCAGGTACCATCTCGGCATTCGCCTGGAGGAGAAGTGGGAAACCACGGAAAACCACTTCGAGGATGGCTGAGGTGGGAATCTAACCCACCTCTACTCAGTTGACCTCCCGAGGCTGAGTGGACCCCGTTCCAGCCCTCGTACCACTTTTCAAATTTTCGTGGCAGAGCCGGGAATCGAACCCGGACCTCCGGGGGTTGCAGCTAATCACGCTAACCACTACACCACAGAAGCGGACTGTATAAACTACAACGGAGTATAAAAGATCTAGCCGAGTATATTTGTGTTTGGTCTTTTCTGCCTGTGTCAAATTTATCCCTTCAAATTATTCATTTGTTTGCCATAGAATAGTACGACGACTACCACCAACAATGAGAACTAAACATAATTAAACCGTATTGGATTTTCCATTCTCTTTTAAATCCTATTATGAGTAAGAAAATATATTTTCAATTGGAAACACTTTTCTTAACACAGTGATACTACAGAAGTGAAGATCACTTATAACAATATCAGATCTCCCCAGTTTTAAAAAAACTAATTTTGAGCAAAGAGTTACGAATGGAAAATAGCTTTCTACACAATCTGCAGTATATCGTAGCTTAAGAACCAATGAAACGTAAAGACAAAATTATAATTTTATACCAGAAGAAAAGAAACATACAAAACTGTAAAAATGGTCTTAGGAAGTGATCTCTCAAGATGCAACAGCTCAACTGATTTGTAGGTAAAAGAAAATAAAACAGCATTCATATTAGTGCATGTTATGTACGTGAAACTGAATCGCTGCACTTGGCTGTATTCCGTTTGCTACGCGATGTTGTTGTATTAATGGCAATGTGAAATGTTTGGCCGAGTACAGCCGTCGCATTATGTTCTCTAACCGAATGGAGCCTAGACCAGTTTCTTCAGGCCACTAGTTTGGATTCTGAGCACAATTGAAGGCCTCATTGCCATAATCAAGATATTAGTAGACACACAATACTACAAGAATGCTGTTTCTTCGCCTATTGGATTTAACACATGGCAGTAAATCTGGAAATACTTCTTGGTATATAGCCTTTTCATGCCGAGTACCCTTTACTGAAGACAGCATATTAATCGTATTTTAAAATGATAAATTAATCATTACATATTTTGTTCGCAAGAATATTGGAGAAGGGTGTGTAGCAGATTATCGAGCATTCCACTGTAAAGAGGAAGAGCCATTGTACCTAGCATCAAGAGCCTTACCTCAATAAAGCTTCATCGGGTGAAGCAACAGTGCCCCCATTTTAAGGTACTAAAATCACCTTGCTGCGCGGTTAACAATTAGTCTAGCACTGACACCGGCGTGACAATACGTCATATGAATTATCGTTGGGTAAGTCTCAGACGAGTAGACTGAGAAAAGAAGATCAAATAATGAGCATGTGAAAAAAAGTTTTGTAGCAAAGAAGTGGGAAAAGATTCCTTTATTTCGTAAAATATCATTGGTTCAAAATCATTAAAAACCTTTTCGAGAGTATAGAGTAGCTTTCCAGAATTCCAAAATGTCAAAAAAGATTGAAAGTGCTGAACGTCAAGGGTCTTACTGGGAAAGTTTCAAAGTTAATAAATATTAATGGTTTTACAGCACGTCCCACTGACTATTTTTACGGCTTTTTGAGACGCCTAAGTGCCAGAGTTTTGCCCTGCAGGAGTTGTTTTATGTTCCGGAAAATCTACCGACGAGACTGGCATATTTAATCACTTCTAAATACCACCGAAGTGAGCCAGGTTCGAACCTGCCAACTTCGAATCAGAAGGCCAGCGCTCTACCATCTGAGCTACTCAAATTGAGACTTACGAGCATCCTAAGAAGAGTTTCGCTTTAAATGAATGCTTCATCTACTTTAACACAATATTCAATACAAAAAACATTGCTTTGTATGAGCTAAGTTTCACTGGCTTTTGTAGCCCTCTAAACAATTACTATAGAAATAACTGCGACTTGAAACACAGCATCATGTATTTAGGATACCTAAAGGACATAACCTTCTTTGCATCTCTACCTTAATTTACAATAATTTCTATTAGATATTAAACACGTTCTGCGACGTTATTTGAACCTTGTCTCTAGAGGAGTTACTAAGGACCAATGTCGCGAACAAAAGCACATTTTATTTTTAGTGGATATAGAACGTTTTGTACATGGGCTACTCATAGTTCTAGACAGAGAGATGTTCAGTACAGAGCAAAAGTAGACAATATGAGTACTTTATAATCAAATATTCCGAATATACCTTCTGTGTAGTCTTAAACGGGGAGAATAAATTATTGTTGAGATAGGTTTATTACTGCAATTTAGCTGTATGCCTAAAGGAATGGTTTACACGAATCTTACGGAAGACAACAAAGGTGTGATTGACTTTCAGGTGAATGGCCGATCTGAAGCCCAGGAGGTTTCCAGAGCATTGCCCCATGCCTCACCCACACCTGATCTGTGCAGTTTCTAATTGGCGTACCATCGCACTTTCTGTACAGCCTGTAGCTAAGTGGGTGGAATAAATTCAGGCGTCTTGTTTGTATTAATAACCATATACTCGTTAACTTACTTTGGCATGAAATTACTTTATCCCTTGAAAAAAATAGTTTACTAACACAAATTTTCAAGAAATTTACCAAACAATGCATGAACCTATTGGAATATTTGGAAAACATTTGATGAAAATACGGAAAGCGTAAAATAGGAATACGAATAATTACTCTATTTTTGCCGCAAAATTTGTGTGAGGAGAAGGTATCAGAAGGGTTATTTATTTATTTATTTATTTATTTATTTATTTATTTATTTATTTATTTATTTATTTATTTATTTTCTTTTACTAGCGGTTTAACGTCGGACTAACATGTCGAAGGTTTTCGACGACGCAAAGATGGAGAATGGCTAGGATTGGGAAGGTAGCGGCCGAGAACTTAATTAAGGTATAGCCACAGCATTTGGCTGGTGTATAAAATGAGAAACCAGGGAAAGGGAACTCCAGGGCTGCGGACGGTGGGTTTCAAATCCACCAACTTCCGAATGCAAGCTCACAGCTATGCGACCCTAACAGCACGGCCAGCGCACTCCGTGATACCAGAAGAATAATAAGTGATGATGACGATGATGATGATGAGAATAAACTGTCATGCGTGGAAAATATGATCCTGGGCATGAAATCTCCGATTTTTTTTTTCAATTTGCTTTACCTTGCGCCGATACAGATAGATCTTGTGGCGACGATGGGATAGGAAAGGCTTAGTAGTGGGAAGGAAGCGGCCATGGCCTTAATTAAGGTACATTCCCAGCATCTGCCTGGTGTCAAAATGGGGAAAAACGGAAAACCATCTTCAGAGCTGCCGACAGTGGGTTCGAACCCACTATCTCCCGGATGAAAGCTCACAGCCGCGTCCCTAAACCGCACGGCCAACTCGCCCGGTAAGCCCTTATGATTTAACGTGATGCTATCACACACAGTGTTTTGGTAACATTGGAATGAGAAAGGAGAAGGACTGGAAAGGAAGCAGCCGTGGTCTTAATTAAAGAAATTTTAAAGATCACATTGCCCTTAGCCTTCAGATTAAAACAATGTTTTATCAGAGGAAATCTTGGCCGATTCCTCCATCAGGAGTTATTTTGGGCAGATGACTAATATAACCATTTGAAAGAGGATATATTTTTAAATCCTAAATTAATCCTTTTGTTCTTTACTATTTAAGTTTCCAAGTTCGGTTGTAGGCAATCAATTTTCCACCTTCCCACGTGACTGGAGAATATTGCTAAGCGCCCACCTAAACCGGGTCATTGAACGAGTGTGGTGAAATCTTGTAGAATCTTACTCATAATTCGTAGGATGTCGCACAGTACCATTGCACAAGGAGAGGGAGGTTATCTCCTTGTAGTGAGCCTTTTGTGGAGGATCGTGACATGCGGCGAACGTGCTCTGAAATAAGTATCATGCATGGGTCTGGAAGTTATGACAACTCTCAGGCCAAGAATCAACTTTCCTATCGAATATTGTGGATTTCTGTTTCTTCTTACTCTTTGTAAACTTAAGCTTTGTATTTCTGATCAAGAAACCTATCCATTGATAAGAACTACGAGTATTTGATCTGGATATAAGCTAAAGAGCAGAGACGTTTGAATACCTAAAGTGTGGCTGAATTTTGGCACCGAGCGTATTGCTAACCTAGGGGCTGAGTGGCCGAGGCGGTAAAGGCGTTCTCGGTTCGCCCGGAAGGACGTGGGTTCGAATCCCCGTCAAGAACTCGTAAAATTTAAGAAATAAGATTTCGACTTCCGGAGCCTACACCAAAAATGAGTACCAGGTTAATTCCTGGGGGCAAAAGCGGCTGGGCGTAGGGCTAACCACTCTACCCCATCAAGTGCCGAGGTTACGGGTAGTGGAAGCCTTTACCTTCCACCCCTCCAAGGGCCTTCATGGCCTGTACGGAGAAGACTTTGCTTTGCTTTGTATTGCTAACCTGGAATGGGTTATGTAGTTATAAGCTTGTGTTTAGGAGATGGTAGCATCAAACCCTGTCATGGACAACGCTGAAGATGGTTTTCCATCTTCGTCATTTTTAAATCCTATAATAATAATAATAATAATAATAATAATAATAATAATAATAATAATAATAATAATAATAATAATAATAATAATGGATGTACGTCCCACTAACTAATTTTACGGTTTTCGGAGACGCCGAGATGCCGGAATTTAGTCCCGCAGTTCTTTCACGTGCCAGTAAACCTACCGACACGAGGCTGTCGTATGTGAGCACCTTGAAATACCATCAGACTGAAGCAGGATCGAACCTGCCAACTCGGGGTCAGAAGGCCAGCGCCTTAACCGCCTGAGCCACTCAGCCCGGGATAACCCGATAAGATGGCGTAGTTTAACCTTAGGTAGTTTCTGTGCGTTTTCCCTTTAACATCAGGTAAATTTTGGGGCTGAACCTGAATAATTTTCCAAGCTTTCTCGTTCTCACATCAATCAAACGGCGAAGCTGTATCATCTTAGCCCTTTCTCAACCGACGAAAGCCAAAAGCAGATATGAGTTAAACCCTTACCATAAACAGTCAGTGATATGGTATGGCAAAAAAAGCTGTTTGTAAATATTTCATTTACATAACCTTCTAGGAGACATTAGTGTGTACCTAGGGTATAGTGGCTTAGTTTCTGATTTTTCACTTGAAAATCGTGTTTCTAAACCCGGTGGATCTAGGATTTGAAATTTAACTTGAATGATCACGTAATGGCCGAAAACAAGAAAGAACCAGAAGGGTAAGGTTCGTGTGACTCCCCAAATAATATAGATAAACTGAAGATCCTTGTAATTTAACATAACTTCTCAGCTTTATGGAATCGCTAATTTTATGTACAGTAATTCAAAAAGAGAACGAACACATGGTATTTTTTGTTCCTCGCATTTTGTATTTTATCAGACTTAATTTTAATAAAATATAATTCAGTTCTTATGTTGGTACGAATCCTGTGGATACCTACAACAATTATTATATCTATAGGTTCAATTGTTTTTGAGAAAAGTGTATATGTGAGGAACTTTGAATGACTGTGCGTCTTTAAGTACATTCAGCACTTGGCACTATATGCTACTTGTTCTAGTATTAGAAGCACGGGCTTAGTCTCCAACTAGTAGTAGTTGTTTTACTTCCTCTTAAAGCTAGGAAACCATCCTGAGATTATTATTGTCAGAAGGCGAAAAGGAAGGGGCCCCACACTAAGAATAAAGAAGGTACTGGCAAAAGAAATAGAAGGATCATGAAAGGAGTGAAAGGGTAAGAAACTCTAGGCCTCACAGATCTTAATACCACTGGAGTTGGAAGAAAACGTGATCTGACAAAGTCATATAGAATTCGAAAATATAAAGCCTGGTCGACTTGAGTGGAAACAATGCGAGATTATCTGTGGGCATGTGATCACCAACCCACGCTCTAAAGGGGTTATCCCGGGGATGTATTCTACAATCCTTACCTACAAACGAAGGAAGTGTCTAAGCAAGAGACAGTTAAAAGAACTGCGATTCAGTCTGAGAAATCGAAGCAATACCTCTGATGACGTCGTAAGGCTGACCATGTGGCGGTCTAATATCTGTTGGCCATCTCCATGGTTAGCCATCATCTTACGAAATCAAGGGCCTTAATGTGTGTGTATGCCACCAGATCTTTTTTATGCCATTGAAGAATAGCAAGAAGTTTGTTATGCACTTCTCTGAGAAACCAAACGTGGAACACAAACTAAGAGCAAGACCAGAGAGAAATATGGAATGGGAAGGTCATGCAGCAAGAATAAATCTAAAGGGAGTGTGATAACCGAGTAGTATCACCTCTAGCTTCTCGCCAAAGTCGCCGAGGTTCTAATATCGGCCAATACACGTGGGGCATTTGAAATGAGAAGTTACGTCCCTGTGGTTCAGATTCCACGTAAAACTAATAATAATAATTTCGTGTGGCTATTTCTAGCCGAGTGCAGCCCTTATAAGGCAGACCCTCCGATGAGGGTGGGCGGCATCTGTCATGTGTAGGTAACTGCGTGTTATTATGCTGGAGGATAGTGTTATGTGTACCGGGATAGTTGGCCGTGCGGTTAGGAGCGCACGGCTGTGAGCTTGCATCCGGGAGATAGTAGGTTCGAATCTCACTGTCGGCTGCCCTGAAGATGGTTTCCCGTGGTTTCCCATTTTCACTCCAGGCAAAAACTGGGGCTATACCTTAATTAAGGCCATGGCCGCTTCCTTCCAACTCCTAGGCCTTTCCTATCCCATCGTCGCCATAAGACCTATCTGCGTCGGTGCGACGTAAAGCCACTAGCAGTGTTGTTTGTGGTGTGTGAATTGCAGGGATGTTGGTAACAGCACAAACACCCAGCACCCGGGCCAATGAAGGTTAAAATCCCCAACCCGGCCGGGAATGGAACCCGAGACCCTCTGAACCGAAGGCAAGTTCGCTGACCATTCAGCCAACGAGTCAGACACGTGAAAGTGTAGTTCCATGACCATGATCACTATAGCAACAACCAAACAAGCGTGTTGCTTGAATGGTATGAAGTAGACAAGAGTGGTAACTGAATGGTACCTTAGAGATGGGGAAGCCCTTTGACTGGATAATCCGATGTCCTGAAGCGGCTTACGGGATCAATTCTGGATGAAGACTGAAGGTATGATAGGAATTTCTAAGGAAATAGAGGAGGATTTTCCCCGTAAGGAACCGAACAGGCTAGAAAGGGATTCTGACGTAGGGCCTGTTCTACATTTCATTCTCTTTCATGAACATTTAAGATACGGTATAATCAGGCAATCTTTAAGTGACTCGAAACGAGGCTACGGCTATCTTGGATGAAAATTCTAACAAATTTATTACCTTCAATTTTGCTGTAAAACATCAGGAAAAGACTAAGATGATATAATTTGTCCTCATTTTAGTTCACAGCTACATCTCTTTAACAGCTCAAATTTGGTGAAGTAGCATAATTGGGAACATGCATCATTTTCAAAAATATTTTTTTTGAAAAGTACACCAATGAAATAGTACGTAAACGTATTACATTGTGGTATGTTGCCTTGTTTTCTACCATTAAAAAAATATTTAATAGTGCCTTTCCGCAAGGCGAGTGAAACGGCCTCTGACGTAAGCGGCGCGCTATGACGTCACGATCCAGTACCGCATGGAGCTCTACCAGCCTTTGTGCATCAGCCGTTGCTAAAAGCCGATCGTTTATTATTCATGATCGCGAATAACTTCGAAATGACAGAAGAAAGGTTCAAAACAGCACAGTCAGACAATCTACCATGTGTAGATGTCATCATTCTTGAAAAATGTGACTTTTGTGGCCGCAGAAATTAGCGGATAACAAGCAAGTTTGTAAGTGGCGTCTTTTATATACGTGCAATGTACTGTAACCCATAGTATTAGGATAACAACGAACCTGGATAGATATCACATCACTTTCAATATTTCCTTCTGGACTGATTCCCCTATTAAAGAATAACATTACATTTTCGGGCTTTCAGCATTAGTAAAGTAAGAAATCGGATTTCAGCACTAACATAAACATATAGGTAGCATTATAGTACTAGTCCGCTTCTGTGGTGTAGTGGTTAATGTGTGCCACTTCCGGAGGCCCGGTTTCGATTCCCGGCTCTGCCATGAAAGTTGAAAACAAGTAGTACGAGGGCTGGAACGGGGTCTACTCAGCCTCGGGAGGTCAACTGAGTAGAAGGGTTTCGAATCCCACCTCAGCCATCCTCGAAGTGGTTTTTCGTATTTTCCTACTTCTTCTCCAGGCACCTAAGGCCACGGCCGTTTCCTTCCCTCTTCCTTGTCTATCCCTTCCGATCCTCCCATCCTCCAACAAGACCCCTGTTGAGCATAACAGGTGAGGCCGCCTGGGCGAGGTAATGGCCCTCCTCACCAGTTTCATCACCATACTCAAAGTCTCACGTTCCAGGACACTGCCCTTGAAGTGGTAGAGGTGAAATCCCTCGCTGAGTCCGAGAGAAAACCAACCCTGAAGGATAAACTGATTAAGAAAGAAAGAAAGAAAGAAAGAAAGAAAGAAAGAAAGATCATAGTTCTGTAGGTCTATAACCTATCATTTCTAAAAAAATATATATTTATGGTTGGGGCCCATGAAAGAGAATTAAATATCTTGGTGGAGGGAAAAAGTTAAACATGATGAAGATAAATATGACTTCATCTAGTTTTCACAAGTTGGGCTGAGTGGTTCAGACGGTTGAGGTGCTGGCCTTCTGACCCCAACTTGGCAGGTTCGATCCTGGTTCAGTCCGGTGGTAGTTGAAGGTGCTCAAATACGTCAGCCTCGTGTCGGTAGATTTACTGGCACGTAAAAGAACTCCTGCAGGACTAAATTCCTGCACATCGGCGTCTCCGAAAATCGTAGAAGTAGTTAGCGGGGCGTGAAGCCAATAACATTAATTACATTTGGCTTTTAACAAGCTGAGCATATCAGGAAAGAAAAGTGTCCTGGTGACATTTTAGTCGCTCAATACAGGAATGTCTTTGGGTGCTGTGATTTTTTTTGTTTTTTTTGTTTTTGCTGTTTGCTTTACGTCACACCGTCACATATAGGTCTTATGGCGACGATGGGACAGGAAAGGCCTAGGAATGGGAACAAAGCGGCCGTGGCCTTAGGTACAGCCTCAGCATTTGCCTGATGTGAAAATGGGAAACCACGGAAAACCATCTTCAGGGCTGCCAGCAGTGGGGTTCAAAACCTTCTATCTCCCGGATGCGAGCTCACAGCTGCGCGCTCCTAACCGCACGGCCAACTCGCGCGGTATTTTTACCCTTCGGTTTATTGACTTGGCTTGTATAACCTAAAACTTAGGCCAAGTTGGATAATATTTTAAACACCTACATCACTATTTTCACCTGTGTGTAATTATGTTATTTATTTCATTAATATTATGATAATTATTATAATTGAGCATTGTTAACTTATAAGACCCCAACAAACAAGCATTGGTTTTGTGTAGAGTTATACATTTGTTAAATTCACGTTGTTTCCTTTCATGATGTACACGCCTATTCTTTGTTACATTATAGACTATTTAGATATAGCCTAAATTTCTTTACCAATTAAGCTCTTCAATAAAGACATACATAACTGTCCCATGCCAAGATATATTGGTAGAATTAGAGCTGTCAAAATGGTTCATATCCCCTTTGGTTTATTATCTTGACATAGATCACCCAAAACATAGGTTAGGTTTGGAGAATACTTTAATAATCAGCATTATTTAATGCACTGTTTATTACTTTCATATTCCAAGATGTAATTGAAGCATTTAAATAAATCATCATACATTAAAAGTTGAAGTTTTACCACTAGAACAGCTGACATGGAAAAATGATTTGAAAATTCAAACAAATTCATCTTACGTTAAAATCTTCAAAAAATAAACTGTAGACTTTTCCGATATATCACCAGCATTTTTCCGGCTCGCCAAAATCCATTTCTCCCTAGTTTTAGCGTCTTTGGAACTTGTATAAACAATTTGTTTGGTATGGTATGCGATGTGCTATTGCACATCGGAACTCTACACCATTTATAAGTTTTCTGCCTCACTGTCTGCGCAGGATTCATTTTAAGTCTAAAATATACCACTCAGATTATTATCCGATGTATAGACCTCGAATTTAATCATACTAGACACTAACGTAAAGTAGAAATACGCAAAGTGTATCCTGCTTCTCACAGCGCACTATGTGTTATTTCGTCTGCTAATTCAGTCAACCTGTACGATGACGTCAGACCAATGAGATCGCGTACTTGCGTGACGTGACATTTTCGTAGATTTTTATCATGTTTGGAGTTATTATTTGTACATTCTGATCACATTTTTGAATTCTGCACGAAATTTTGAATCAGATTAGCATATTTTTAATTAAAACCCCGGATCATGCATGTTCCCTATTCTACAAGGATGATTGCCACCGAAGTATTATGCAACATCAACTCATTTATTATGTCGTTGAATTAATTGATACATTTGTTTGTTAATTTATTTTCATTATAGTCGGATGTGCCTTTCAGCCTTCATTCTGCATCATTTTTAGAATGCACTATTCTATAATCACAGGTAAAACTGCAGCGTCTTCAATTTTATGCTCTTTACCTAAAAATCTATTGAAAGAAATATAACCAATGTCAGCTAGATCTCCTTCTACTTCCAGAAATCTTAGGTAACCTATCTTGACTTATTCGCTTGCATTGCCCTAACATCTTCACAGATTGGTACTGTTTCATCCAGCGTGTTTACTCCTAGCTTATACTCCATCACATTATAAATTCCTTTCAATGGTCCCACCCTGTCGTATCATCAGACATTCTCGCTAATTTCGAATCTATTGTCTTCAACACTGTGAAAAGATTACCGCGAGTCCTACCAACCTTCGCTTCGGTACAGCAAATTCCGCCTGAAAGAGCGATGAAATTAATATTACGGAAAAGAAAAGCAGCAAAAAAATATTTTAAATATTAATAGTAACAAGATTATATATTTTGTTATAAACTTTGAGAGTAACCAAAATATATTGTATTGTGCTGTCAGTAGTAGCTGTTGACTGAAGAGTGCTCTGTTTCTTCCGCTGCCATTCGTTTCCCTTACCGAGCATGGTGGGCGCGCGGTTCGTCCGGTTAGATATTAGCTTGCATTCGAAAGATGATGAGTTCGATTCCCACTATAAGCAACCGTGATTTTACGTGGTTTCTCATTTTCACATCACGCAGACGTACCTGTAACTTAAGAATGCCATGGTCGCTTCTTCTCGAGTCCTAGGCCTTTCCTAATCCATTACGCTTATAAAGAGAGGAAAACATATGTTTTTCTCTCGGATAATATAACATCATAGTGTACGTGAAAACGATCGAGTGGCTGTGTGATTTGTGTCACGTAGCTGTCAGCTTGCATTCGGGAGATAGAGGATTCGAACCTCACTGTCGGCAGCCTTGAAGATGGTTTTCCGTGGTTTCCCCATTAATAAATCACTTTTTGGTCTCCACTTAGATTCCTTGATGTAAACATCACCCTTTTTGTTGCAATAGGCTACGTTTGCCTGAGCAATTCTGCTCTTTATTTCGGCTGAACGTTTACCATCTGAAGTGATTTTACTTGGCTGACATTTTCAGTCACACAACCTACAATTTTTAAAAATAATTACGGTCACATTTTAACATTTCTGGTGTTGTGTGATGGATATTATTGAAAATCAAATGGCATTTCACTCGCCTTTGCATGACACCTACATGCCAAGGTACAACACAACGCACGGCAAGTAACTTCCAAAAAACATAACTTAATTTGGTGGCCATCATGTGATGACATCATAAGCGTTTGGTCAGTAACCGTGGTACATCTTTTGCATTAATTCTTCTAATTTAAAATAATACATGAACCATTCCTGTATTCATTATACTTTTTGATTTGTAATCACTTCCTTGTTTAATTGATTTTTTTTACCGGTGACACAGGATTCTATTTTGAATGTCGTTTCACGTCAAAACAGACGACGGCGCCAAAATGAGGCGTACAGGACAGATCCATGCTATTGCAGCATGCCTGACCCTGCGAGTAACACATTTCATAACACTCAGTCGCACTGATCATTACTCAGCACCACCCATACACCAGCAGCTCCCACATTGTAGCAGCCAAGGTTAAGACTGAAACGTTGGTGAAAACTACATTTCACTCTTGTCGGTACTAAGATACAGATGAAAAAGTAAACACGTGCACAGAAATTGTGTTCGGATACAAACAAATCATGGCGTCCCCCACCTGCGCGCCTAATGCATTGCTGCAGGTAGACAGCCCGCTATAAGACTGTTGTGATTGAAATGGGCACAGTGGTGGATGTATATATAATAAACACACTGTGCTTTCAGCACTACCAGTTCACTCCCTTTCCCTCCTATTCGACACTGAAGTGGCTTTCAACCCTACCCGTTCACTCCTTTCCCCTCCTGTTCGGTACTGGAGTGGGGCAGTGTTGATTGTTTATGTCGGGACACCATTTCTGTGCATTAGTGTACTACTTCCACCAAGAAATGACTACAGATGGAACGTGAAATGTGTGACACTATAAATAAGTTGATGAAGTCCAACTGAAAAAAGTATTCAATAGCAGTGACACTGGCTACGTAATTCAGCAATGAAGATTTCAAATATTTATACTTTAAATATGGATGCAGTTCAGATATCAAAGGGCAGCTCTAAACATTGAACAAGTTCCATGCCACCGAGCGAGTTAGCCACGCGGTTATGATCGCGTAGCTGTGACCATTCGGGAGATCCCATTCTTGCGCCGCCAAAAACCTTCGACGTTAAATCACTAGAAAAACCAAAAAGTTCCGTGTTGTGCTTGTTTGTACCGCAGGTGACTCATATCTAGTGCTTGAAGGTTGCCCGAGTAGAAAGTGCAGCGTACTCCAGTGAAAGTACTCGTAAGCGCTCCGTACACAGTTCCGGCCGACTTCACTTCACTTCCAAGGCTGCGCAACAAACCGCTGTGAATGCAAACAGGACACTACTGCACGTGTGAATTCTTAACTCAATAACATGCGTGCAAATTCTGAGAACTCTGTTTATAATTTAGACTGGGAAGGAAACTTGAGGCTGGAAAGTGGTTCCAGGTAATCCACCATTATCATTTTATATACAGGCGACTCCAATTGCCGTTCAGTAGTACTCAGCAGAGGCCACTCTAAAGATTAGCTGACTTCCGCAAAGTGGCAAACTTGAAAAATTAATTGTAGATATCTGCGGAAATCGAATCAAACCGAACTTCATGGCGCTACACCCTTAATGGGCGCTGACCTACCAAGGGACCACTACTCAGTCAGATGGCCTGCAGAGTATGAGGCGAAGCGTGGTCAGCGTAACAAATCTTTTTGGCCGTTATTCTGGGCTCTCTAGACAGGGATTGCTATCTTACCGTGAGATAGCTCCTCAAGAGTAGACCTCGGCCCAGCTCTCCAGATCCAGGTAAACATCCATGACCTGGCCGAGAATCAAAGCCGAGACCTCCGGATAAAGGGCAGACTCACTACCTCTAGACCGCAGGGCCGGCGAGACATCTACAGACCTGCACTAATTAACAGAAAATGTTTTTCGCAGAAGGGGTCGATTACTTGGATGTTTAACCACTTCAGACAGCAATCACCATCACTATTATCATCTTTTCAGTTATTTCACTAATATACGAGCAATAAGAGAACAATGAATAACTGAAAAAAGGCTTCTTTGTTTTGTTTTGCCTTTCAAATTTAAAACTGGATCTACAAATGATCAACGTAAAATAAAAGTTGTATAATAATAATAATAATAATAATAATAATAATACATTTCAACGTTCGCTCGAAGTTCTCACGCTCTTGACATTTGGCCGAGTGCCCGATCGTGTACACTGTTATACCAGTATCCTTAACCGTTTCAAATGTAACATCCACGCACGCTTTTAAGGCAGTATAGTGACGTCCTTCCCAGATTATTGACAAATGTTACAGATTTACCGTCCAACAACTCTCATTATACACGTTCATCATTATGAAGCATCCGAAAACACATAAGCTCCAACCTAGGATGGTAATAAGAGGTCGTTGAAATGTCAGTATGTGCCAAATTCCCATAAACACTTCCAAGACACTGCTAAGATAACTACACACTCAAGTCGCTGTTTATTATCACAGCAATCCTACCTAAGTACTATAGATTAGCTACAAAGAAAACATACTAATTCCAAAACAATACTATGGGCAAACGCTACAGTTAGTTACAATACTCATTCTAAAGGGAAAGTAGAAAATATGACTTTCGGTGTCTCCACCCCATCTTTACATTGGTGTCGGCTAGGTGCCTACATTTACCATGTCTCCCTCACTCCGCCACATTTTAGAGGCACATTGTACTTTATCACACACTGGTTCAAACTGGAGTATCTATTTTTGTTAAAGAGCAGTATGCACCGGCTTTGCTAATAAGCATACACACGCACGTATTAGAAAACAGAACAATTTCCACTTTTAACAACATTTTTCCACTAACCTGTAGTTTAAAATTCCTCCTGCCGTTCGCAGAACACGAATTGTAATAAATACTCATTCCCTTCACTCAGGCAATAAACTTTAACAACGTACCGACCCACGCGGTAGTGAACAATGTGTCTTCGAGCGTTTATTCAAATGGAGCTCTCCAACATACAGTACGTTATTTGCATCTACACTGTACGGGCTTCCAAAGTATACTGTGAGTTCAAAAAAAAAAGAATACGTCCCAACTAAGGATGACAATGAGTCGTTGCAGTGTCCATATTTACGATCTTAACATTAGACTCTCCTAAGATTACTTGGCTTATTTCGAAATCATATTCTTAAATTCCGGCAGTTAACAATATATTTAGTCAGTTCTTTCTTCATAGTTACATTTGTTGTACATTAAATGTAAAAGACATGAACTTGATCGGACTGTAGTCTAACCGTGAGTAAAGCGATCTTCCATTCGTATATCGACCTCAGCTGCAACTCTCTCTAACAAGGGATAAGCAGCTCAGCAATTTCTGTTTCATTTTTCATGAAAGGTCGCAATTCGAACAGCTGAAACTCGAATACGAAACAGAAATGAAGATGTTTTTATTTTTGGTTATTTTTTTATTTTTACAATCTGTTTTATGTCGCATAGAAACAGATAGGTCTTTTGGCGACGATGGGATAGGAAACGGCTAAGAGTGCGAAAGAAGCGACCGTGGCCTTAATTAAAGTAGAGCTGCAGCATTTTTCTGGTGCGAAAATAGGACACCACGGAAAATCATCTTAAGGGTTGACCACAGTGGGGTTCAAACTCACTAACTCGCGCATGCAAGCTGACAGCTACTTGACCCAAACCGTGCAACCGATCAGAACATTTTGTTTACCGAGCGAGTTGGTTACACGTACACATAGCTGTGAACTTGCATTCAGCATATACTGCAGTTCGTTCGAACCGCATAATCGACAATCCCGAAGGATTGCCCATTTTGACGCCAGACAAATGTTGGATCTGAATATTACTTAAGTCCACAGCCACTTCCTTCCCAGTCCACACACGTTCCTATTCCATCGTTGCCAAAAGACCTAACTGAGTCGGAACGACGTTAAAATATTAAAATATTTGGAAAGATATTTAGATATTATAATGTAAACATGTCGTTCGGCTCCTTGGATGAATGTTCAACGTTGAAGCCTTCGGTTCATAGGGTCCGGGGTTCGATTCTCGGATGGGTCGAGGGTTTTAATCGCGTCTGATTAATTCTTCTGGCTCGAGGACTGGATGTTTGTGTTTGTTCCAACACTTTTCTCCTCATATTCAGACAACACACTACATACCAACCGCCATAGAAACACGCAATAGTGATTACATCCCTCCATCTAGGGTTGGTGTCAGGAAGGTCATCCGGCCGTAAAACAGGACCAAATCTATGTGTGCTATCCATTTCGCACCCGGGATCCGACATATGTGGGTAAAGAGGTAGTAGAAGAAAAAGAACAATGTAAATATGTCGAAAATGACTCCTTTAAATAATATATTCGGTTTAATTGCATACATTACATATATTGCAAATAAAATGTGACTCGCATGTGTAAATGTTAACTTCTCTGTCTCTCTCAAATAATCCGCAAAGTACAACTGTGAACGTCATCTAAGAATTAATGGCATGAGGAGCATAAGAATGCCTTATTTGTACACACACCTCGAGGCAGACTGGGTCGCGACTATACTGGGTGCGGTTTTTAATCGTGCTCTTCCCACTTGACTCCAGCTAATGGCGGGATGAGAACTTTACTGACGACCTGGCTTCACAATCGAGTGACTCATACGTAGACATCTACAGGAAACTTCCTTTTTCCTTGCTATTTGCTTTACGTCGCACCGACAAAGATAGGTCTTACGGCGACGATAGGATAGGAAAGGCCTAGAAATGGGAAGGAAGCGGCCGTTACCTTAATTAAGGTACAGCACCAGCATTTGCCTGGTGTGAAAATGGGAAACCACGGAAAACTATCTTGAGGGCTGTCGACAGTGGGGTTCGAACCCACTATCTCCCGGATGCAAGCTCACAGCTGCGCGCCCCTAACCGCACGTCCAACTCGCTCTGTCTACAGGAAACAAAGTGGCTTAGGGTGGCTAGACAAGCAAAATAATAATAATAATAATAATAATAATAATAATAATAATAATAATAATAATAATGTCTGGCCTCCAAAAAGGCTTGGTTCAGGTCTTTCGAGTTGTCTCTGTAAAGGTGACTTGCGTTTCTGTGAGGATGAGGGCCCTACCTGTAATAAATTCTAATGCTGAAGCATACTGGCCTTCGGGCCAAAGGGACCCGGATTCGATTCCCGTCTGGATCAAGGTTAATTCCGATGACTTGGGGCTAGATATTTGTGTCATCTTCAGCATTATAATTCATCATAGACAGTGACCCAATCCTCACAGACCTACAGGTCGCCTATGAGGCGTCATTTCGAAAGACCTACACCAAGACGCGCTGACTCCACTCACCATTATTATTATTATTATTATTATTATTATTATTATTATTATTATTATTATTATTATTATTATTGTTTTTGTTGTTGTTATTATTGTTATCAATGGTAAACTATATACCTGACCACTTTTGTCTGAAGGAATCATCCCGATACCCATTTCTGTTGCAGGATGAGTACATTTCATGTATGAACCTTGTACTTACTCCCTGCTGCTGTTGGTAATTTTAAAAAACTACCGAGCAAGTGACTGAGCGGATTGGACCACGTAGCTATCGGTTTGCGTTCGGGAGACAGTGGGTTCGAATCCCACTGTCGGGAGAGCTGAAAATGGTTTGCCATGGTTTCCCATTTTCACACCAGGCAAATGTTGGAACTGTACCTAGCCCTTTCTTATCCATCGTCGCTATAAGACCTGTCTGTGTCGGTGTAACGTAAAGCAGATTGTAAAAATAATTAAAACTGATAACCCCGAACAGAAAAATTCCTGCTCTATTTTTTTTAATTTTAGTTAGAGAATGGACGTTTTGATTCCTGGCACGAACATCACCTACTAGGTACTATTGGTAGCTGTTACCTCGTGTGAAAGTTAGGAAAGTGTGAGATATTAAAGGAGGACGGAAATTTCTTGCGGTGTCACTTGGTCGCAAAATACAAGGAGTAGCTATCACCATTCGCGACAGGATGTTTTTATTGATCTTACGCTTCACCTACAAAACTTCTCATCCGCTCAACAGACCCTAGTTCTCGACGAGGACGTTATGCCTGGACAGTTAGCATCCTCACAGTTCCGTTATAAGGACTGAGCAATTAGACTTCTTCTACCTGAGTTTCAGGTGTACTAAATCCATGTGCTGTATGTCCTGCAGAATGCAGAACATTTCCATTTGAAGGTTTATTAACATTACTATTCAAGTTTATTTATTTATTTATTTATTTATTTATTTATTTATTTATTTATTTATTTATTTACCTTGTCACCTAGTGTGATATACAAGTGAAATGTGCTTAGTATTTTATGAATATGAATATGATGATGATGATGAAGATGATTATGATGATGAATATGACGACGACGATAATGATGATGAAGATGATTGTGGTCATGATGATGCTTGTTGTTTAAAGGCTCTAAAATATAGGTCATCGGCCCTTAACTTTGTAAATAAATAAATAATCGCCTGTTCAATTTCTGGCAGAACAAGAAGATTCGTACCACTTGACTGACAAAAAGTGAGAAGGACATTGAAGAACTGGGAATATCAGATCTTCAAGACAGATGGTCAGTACTACACACCCTGAAAGAAGTCCATGGATTTCGTGGAAAAAACCGGAAGAAAGGTACCCTCTGGGCAGATGAAAGAAAGTTGTTTGACCGGCATAAAATACGAGAATATTGGGCAAAGTTCAAAGTCCAACAGTTGAACAAGCGTGGTCCAAAGTAGGTCCATTCTAACCAGAATTAATAATAAGAATAAATAGAGGAATAATAAATAAATAAATAAATAAATAAATAAATAAATAAATAAATAAATAAATAAATAAATAAATAAATAAATAACAGTCCGTTGTTTGATCGTGTATCCACAGCATAATATTTGTGACTTAGGCATCATCACCTTCAAATCACAACGATTCTGAATCAAATGTACCAAATAGGTAAACGTCACATGTCTGTAAGGTGGCCTGAGATTCAGAAAAAAGAAGTAAAGTGAAAAACATTGAACAGATAATTATGGCAGAATGTAAGACTAAAAGAACATTATCGGAATTCTGTGAAATTATCAAAAAATAATAAATGAAGGAAAGCTTACAGACGGCAAATTAAGAGGTATGGTGTAGTGGCTAATTGGTATATATAAGAATAAGAGTCAGAGAGGGAAGCATGAGATGAAAATCGCTGTTTGTATTGCAGAGAAATAATTGAAGAGGTCCATCTACTGAGAATGTTGGGAGACTGATGCATTTAGGGCAAAATATCTGGCTAAGGAATATAAAACCAAAATAGAAAGAGAGAAATAATTCTATACAATTGTTCAATTATTAAATTAATATATTATTAAACTAACAATGGAATACACCGAGGAGAACAGCAACATTTTTCTTTATTCTACATAACATGTGGCAAACGGAAATAAGGAAAAATAAAATAAACACTAACGAAAATAATAAAGAGTAAGATATGTTTGTCCTAGGACAGGTAACAAAAAGGAAAAAAAATGGGCGATAAAATTTATAATGGATATACCTAGGTACAGTAGAACCTCATTAATCCGGACTAATTGAGACTCTAGGTTGACCGAATTAATGAAATTCCGGATTAAAGAAAAATCCGGATTAAAGAATATAACTTATGAAATGAGCCATGGTACATATTTAAACACTCTATTCAGTAAAAATACCGTGTACAGTATTTTAAATTTAAGAAATAAAAAAGTGTCCGCCTCTGTGGTGTAGTGGTTAGTGTGATTAGCTGCCACCCCCGGAGGCCCGGGTTCGATTCTCGGCTCTGCCACGAAATTTGAAAAGTGGTGCGAGGCTGGAACGGGCTCCACTCAGCCTCGGGTGGTCAACTGAGTAGAGGTGGGATCGATTCCCACCTCAGCCATCCTGGAAGTGGTTTCCAGTCGTTTATCACATCTCCTCCAGGCAAATGCCGGGATGGTACCTACCTTAAGGCCACGACCGCTTCCTTCCCTCTTCCTTGTCTATCCCTTCCAATCTTCCCATCCTCCCGCAAGGCCCCTATTCAGCATAGCAGGTGAGGCCGCCTGAGCGAGGTACCGGTACTGGTCATCCTCCCCAGTTTTATCCCCCGACCCAGAGTCTGAAGCTCTAGGACACTGCCCTTGAGGCGGTAGAGGTGGAATACCTCGCTGAGTCCGAGGGAAAAACTGACCCTGGAGGGTAAACAGATAAAAAAGAAGAAGAAGAAGTAATACATAAATCGTTGTAACAAGGACAACTTAATGCTTGTACCTAATAAATAAATTACAACAAATGAATGCTCTCTCCCTAGTTTCAGACGATCGGGAACTATGGGATGGGAGTATTCTGTTCTATTCTGTAAAGTGACCAGTATTTGTTAGTGTGATGGAATTTCATAGTAAACTATTATGCGATTCTTTCTCAATTCTTTCCCCTCTTCTTTTCATCTGAAGAATTTGTAACACTCAAGCACGCGAATTCGAGGGAGACACTTTTTTTTTTCTCTACTGATCTTTAAGTCTCTGCAAGATTGGATGAACACCTCTAACAATTTATTTTTATGACAATGTGACAATGGATTGTTGTGCGCTCTGCGGTCTTTCTGCTAACTCCCCCACCCGCTTGTAAATCACAGACAAGCCTGGGCGGGCTTTCCACCATTCAGAAAGGAGGGTGAAGTTAATGGCTTTAGTCTTCCGAAGTCATAGACATGTTGCATTTAGATGTTTTTGTGAAAATGAATAAAATTCGACCATAGATGAATTGCCTTTCGTTACTGAGTCGCCGGGCTGAGTAGTTCGGACGATTGAAGCGCTGGCCTTCTGACCCCAACTTGACAGGTTAAATGCTGGCTCAGTCCGGTGGTATGTGAATGTACTCAAATACGTCAGCCACGTGTCAGTAGATTTACTCTTGCGGGACTAAATTTCGGAACGTCGGCGTCTCTGAAAACCGTACAAAGTAGTTAGTGGGACGTAACAACTAATAACATCTATAATGTTATTGAGCCACACAATAACCCAAACTAGTCGTACTATTTATCTTAGTCCAATCGCAACATTTCATTCATATTCTCCTGTTGTTTCAGATATCCGCCATGCTCATCGCAGTGCTCTTCCTCGGGTTGACGCTGGGCGTCACAGCACGCCCGGAGACACCGAGAGGAGTGGTGGGCGCCAAGAAGTTCGCCACTGCCATTGACTGCAATGGCGTCGTGGCGTTCTCCAGTGCTGGAGCGCGTCCTCAGGGTTCAGGAAAGGGACCAGCCAAGCTGGGCTACGCCACAGAACTCACGGACAAGGGAGTCGGCTGGAGCCGGGACTCAGGGGAATTCACTTGTTTCTGCCCTGGACTGTACCAGTTCGCTTTCTCCGGTTCAGGCGACAGGAATACCAAGTACGAGACAATACACATATCTATTGAAAGGGTGATATTCAACAGTACACAAGATGAATGCTAACAGTAGAAAACAAATTAAAGTTTAATTAGCTGCTGAGTAGTTCTTACAAGGAATATTCACGAAGTGCCTGACTCATAATGATATGAAATAAAATACGATGGAAAGTTCGGCTGTAATCATTGCTTATTGTACCAAGTTTAGCTGCCCATAGCGGTAAATTTATATGTTTATGAACCTAGATAGATAATTCAATAATGATGAATAAGGAAACTCAGCTATAAATAATGATTATTCTTTTTTTCTAGTGGCTTTACATCGCACCGATACAGATAGGTCTTATGGCGACGAGTCTGATTATTCTAATTTTACCTGTCCTTACATATACTTATTGGTGGTGGTTGTTGTGACTGTTTTAATAAGCTTAAAATTCAGGTGATCACTGAGTCCAAAAAAATTAAAAGACCTTTGATGTCGTAAGTGTTGGTGGTGGTGGTGATTATTGTTTTAAGAGGAAAATGTCTCATGTTCCTAAAACTTATCAACAGTAGTAATACCCTTGCAGACTATTGTTGTCAGTTAAGGTGTGCTGATACTCAACTCCACTAGATGGGGTTTCTTATGCAATTATACAAACACTGTCCCGTCAACGATTGTTAGTAGAAAATATAGCACATAATGTAATTCCATGACAACACTCATGATATTTACATGCCATGGAAGTAATTTAGGAATAGCTACTAAATAGATTTACTTTTGCTTTCCAGATTGGCGTTGAAGAAGAAGGCTTCTAGCAGCGATACGTGGAGCACTATAGTGAGCACAGGACCAGGAGGAGGCAGTAACATCGCTCTTCTGGACATGGATATTGGAGACCAGGCTGCCATCTGGTTGGAAGACGGAGAACTTCATCAGGAAAAGGATGCACCTTCTTGTGCTTTTAATGGATTTAGAATCGCGAAAAAACCTTAGATATCGTTCTCTAGGGCTTTACTTTCTCTAAATTCAATAATTCTTCCATTCTTCAAAGAAAGAATAAGCGCTAATTTCTTTATTATTCGACGTTTAATTTTTGAAACGAATTCTTTCTTTTTATTCTTAAATAAATAGTTTACAGGTTACCAGCCGGAGGTAAATGGTTTTAAATGTCCAGAGCGGAAAATGTAACGATAATTTCCGAATAATAAACCTCCACCATCCGATCGTTTATATTCCCATAATGGGAAGACGGTTTCAATACGTATCAATATTTATCTTCTCTGAATCACATTATTCGTGCTCCTAGCTCGCTATCACTGCAAATAATGTCTTATAATTCATTTGTTCCTAGACTGTGATACGTGTCATATGAAATTTAAAAAAGACAATTAATACTCTAGTCTGAAGGAAGAGGCTGCTGCTATAATTATGTTGCCGCATGCATGGGTCGTGCTCCGCTGCAGTGGAATGCCAGGCTAATGCTTCCTTCTGCCTGTGTACTCTCTATGCTGCACTACTTCGTAGATCTGGTATAAGGTATATTATGGGAGCATGCTACACATTAGACGGCCATGAAATGCTAGGCCTCTAAATAACATGCATCAATGACTTTCTCACAGGCGGAAAGAAGCAAGCATTCACAATATGTTTTTATCTTATTTGAAGAATTAAACAATGAAAAGTTCCTAAAAGCCAAGATGATAATTATACCCGTAAGATACAACACAGAATTAATCCTGCAACGCTCATGTTTTCCGACGCTTAATATCGAAGATTTTAACCATTTCCCTTACAATGACTTCCAATAACAAAATGTCTTAGAGAGAAATCTGCAAACAAAAAAAAAAATCTTAGAACTCTTGCTTCTTCAACTGCAAAGTGACGTATTTTTAGTTATACTGTTAGAAATATATAATAGTTTTGCACGAAGAATTATAAAAATAAGCGATGAAAGAATATTAGGATATTTTCGTAACATTTACAAATGAATGTTATGTGTCATTTTCTATTCTCGCAGTGAGTGAATTTCGGAAGTTCCTTGTTAAATATGTCTGTACAACCGGTAGAAAACACATTCCATCAACTTTAAATAACTTCTTATTGTTATTATTTTCCGTCGTTCTTCCCACATCCTTGTGGGATCGCAGATGTAAACTGTGTCTCTCGTATGGACTCGATCCTGTTTCATAGCCACACACTCTTTCTTACGTTAATCCGAGATATATTCTCTATTGAGTGTTCCTGTTGTGAACTGTGATTTAGTATACATATGATGTCTACTGAGGCAGACACAAACACCAAATCCCCGAGTGAGAGGAATTACCACACGTGGCTAAAATCCTCGACCCAGCCGGGAATCAAACAAAGGAACTTATGAACCTAAGGCTGCGACGCTGCCGATTCATAAAACGAACCGAACTTCGTCAGTTTTAACATTTATTCCTGATCCATGTCATTTAATTCCAATATTTCTCGAGTGTATGGGTAATTTTGCGTGTAAATTAGAAGAAATCATTTTTGTCACCATGAACAGTTATGATTTATAGAAAACACAAGGCAGATGGCATTGAAGTTTAAAAGGAATATGAGACTTAGCGTATACGAGGACAACTGTCAACTATTATGACGAAATAACGTAAATAATTTATTTTAAGTCACTTGCAAGTTAGAACATGTTAGTCGAATTATTCGATAACTATACCTCGCTCATTTACACTGTATCTTAAGAACTTTTTCTCAAGTGCTTTTATATACTCACTTTACGAAAAGCAAAGATTATATCTCATCACATCGGGGCATCTACTCGTAATGTAGGCCCATAGAACCACTCACTTAAGCAGTCTAAGACACAAAATGATGCAGGTTATCAAAGAATGATTAAACTTGCAGATATTACTGGAGACTTCGATATGTCCCAGAAAGACATCAGCGAGAACAGCTCCCATATTTATTATATTCGTATGATCTTATTTTAAAAATATTTTACAATAATATCTACACAATAACTCAACCTTCATCTTCATCTTCATATTCTTCTTCAGTTTTATTGGGCATTGGAAAACATGACTATAAAATGGATTACTATATTTCGTGTTTTCTGGCGTTTACTCGTCTTTTGATTTTTCTTCTATGTTGCTTGTATATAAACTTTTTAAGAATGTTCCTAATGAATATCTGGCATTCCATTGCTTTCCCTGTGGGATAAATCTTCATCTTGCTTAGAGGTCCTGTGGAACTGTATTATTCCAACATTAAGACTGGCCTGTGTGAGACGAAGCTCCTGCCTGCAAGTGAATGTGTGTGTGTATTTGGGAACCTTTGGAACTGTGGTTATAGGCTCACCAGACTTGAGCCTATCTAGCGTGTATCTTACTCTTCGCCTGCTGTACTTTTTATTATAATTATTTCCTGTTTACCTCCAAAGTACAAATCTGTCTATATTAGATGTACATTTTAATTTTTCTCTTTATTTTTAATTTTGGAAACAAAAAATGGAAATACTGTAATAAAGTTCTTGGCACTATGTTTCTGGACAGAACTAACAGAGCTTTATTCTTGTAGTACTGTTGGCCTTTCCTTCCTTCTTCATGTAAGCACTCTTCTCTTACTTTCTCTTTATCTGTGATAAAAGATGGGTGGACAATGAAACAACAAGTTGCAAACACTAGTATCTGTCATACTTTAATTTTTGTTCATCGCGGATAGAATTTACATGATTTATAAAATATCATATATTGTTTATCTACGACATTAGTTGCCTATACATTCTGTAAAATAAAGTCCCCGGTATGTGTCAGTCTGTTATTGACAATAATGGGAACTACCGCATGAACTTTGCTGCAGTTTTTATCGTCGTTTAGAGCGTGTATTGATAAAAGGCTTTAAGAACCAGTAGTCGTAATTTCAAAGAAAAAAGAAACATCCACGCGAAACATCCCAACTATGTGTGAAAGAACTGTTGGGTATAAAATACTGTACGGAAAATCCGGAATGGTATGCAGGGTGTAACAATAATTTACAGCCAAACTTTCAAGACACACTCTTCACACGTAGAAGAAGAAAATACGTTACATGGGTATAGGTTCGGAAACGCTTCATTTCCACCTCAGAACTACTTTTCTACAACTCTGCATAGTCCATTAACTGAAACACCTAGAACCTAGGAAAGGTTTCAATCCCCCTCCCAGAAGGGGAGGGGCGGGCCAACTAGAAGGTGACACCTTCTCTCTGGCCAAGAGATTCGGCGGGTTTGGTGGATTGATGGAATTGGAATAGACACGCATCATATAGGAGCACAACGTATATGAAACTCGCTTACATGGCATTTTCAAAATGGCCTCCGTTAGTACTGATATATGAATACGCAAAACTCCATAGACATCAACTCATCCGGGATTCAATCCGACCGCGGCTTGGTGCACCACAACGTTAGTCATTAGTGTTTGTTCTATGTAATAAAACGTATTACGATAATCAAGAAGGGTTGAGATGTTCAGCGTCGGATTCGCTCGACAGGTTCCGAAACGATTCAGCGTCAACAAGCAATGAACAAATCAAGAACAATATTCAAGCACTTAAGGAAACTAATACTCGCTTTGCATCATAACTAACTTCTGGCACAATGGACACAGTAGTTGCTCCCTCAGATAACTCTCAGCAGGAATTAAAAATATATATACTTTTCTTCGATATGAAAGGTCTTACGCGTCTCACATTTATTAGATTCGCAATGTCATAATTTTACTTCTAGTCATTTCTACGAACAACGAAGATCTTCTCCAGTAATGTAGAAAGCAAAGTAATTCCTCAATTGAAATATTATTTCCTCGTCGTATTCTTCATTTTATATGGAATATCAAGCATATAGTTTGGTACACGCGAAACTTCAAAACTACTGTGAGGATCTCGTGCAATAGTCGCTATAATCTTACCTGACCTACTGGAAGATGTAAGAAATTTAGAACCTCTAGTAGGAATTGGCCGAAATATCATCATATTATTACGTTAATATTAGTTTTGTGTAGGAGAGTATTCTTTTTTTAAGACAACCTTTTTCATTGTCCACTCACTTATAACAGAGAACGTAGATATCAGTTGGAATTATCTCACCTTGTGTATGCTAAATTTCCTTTATATAATACTCTTCACTTTCATAAAAAGAGAATGGTCAAATGGATGTTGTTGCTCCTCTCTTTGGTATAATGCTATTTTGCTATCCTAGATGGTGAGTGGTTCGACTACTGTCATGTGTATCTTGAAAACTAATCACCACTTTTTGTGTATGATCCTGCACGCCTTAATCAGCTCTGCTCTCAAAACAAAATAATGCATTTTATAAGTGCATAAACAATAAAACAATGCATTAATAACGCCACTTTTATCAACACTAGCTCACCTGAAAAGGCTATGGAGGACGTCGAGATTGGTTGCGAGTCCACATCGTGAAGCTTGCATCCTTCTCAAACGGCTGTTCTTAAGTTCAATGGTTTTGTGAGCTACATCTGTCAAGAAGTGGGTGCAGCTTTTTATTCAACAGAACTGCAGTACCGAAGAAAGGCGTGAAAGAGTGTGAAGTACCTATTAAAATAGTAATGGTCACTAAGTCGTCTATTTCAAATGCTAAGTCACTTCACCGTCACACAGACATTTCAAGTCCGCATTGTTGTGAATAAGTATACCACGGTTCACTGTTGAACAAATATTTAGGCTTCATATCAAAATATGAACCTCATGGAGTCTAATAGAAGCGTGCAAATTGAAGTCACTCAAACATTCAATGAGCGAAGTAGTAGCAATACTGTCACTGAAATCCTCGTAAGTCAAGGATCACTGTAATTAACACAGGCGCGACAGGAAATATAGCAAGAAGGTGCAAGATGACTTCCTTTATCTGATCCGGGAGTTTGGGACCAAAGGACGACAGCACATCACGATGAAGGAGCCACGAGAAGCAGAATTACAATCCACTTTGACTCTGCCTGTGAAAGAAAACTGTTCATCCCAACATTTCGACGTGAGTTTACTTCCATATTCTACACCTTTCAAATTATACAAGCTTCTGTTATCTCTTATAAATACTAGCAATACCCATACATGGTTATGAAGCGCATACCTATCTACAAAATGTCACTGTAATATTTGTCCCAAATGGAACATAATAATTGCTTTTACACAAATAAAGTAAAAAAATCTGCGGTAAGTTATGAAATAGTTCGAAATATTTTGCATGCAAAGAATGATATGGATACATACTTTACTACCTTACAACTATTTTTTTCTGCTACGTCCCAGCACTTCCGTATGTGTTTTGTTTGTCTAACACTTTCGTGTGTGATGTCTGCTCACTGAAGTTGTTTTCATTAATTAGGTGTCGTTTTCTTCATGTTGCTCATTCGTTTTGCGCCCTAATTCATCCATTAAATGCTATTATTATTCATTATTCATTAAATGCTATTTTTCTTTCAAGAATGCTATTTCCCTTTCAACAAAAAAGTAATATATTTATTGCTCCAAGGATCATGCTATTTTGCTATTTCAACTGCCCGCGCTAGTCATATGGACAAATATATTGAGAATTCACAGATATAGCACTTCCATTCGTCAGTGCTAGCCCTGGACCTCAAGAAAGAAACAAAAGACGGCACGAGCAGCGGAATAAAACATAAGGGAGTCCTATCTACAGCCCGTAAGTACGTATACATATTTCTCTAGTAACGACCGTATTTTTTTTAATTTACCGCAGATTTTTCACTTCATTTGTGTAAAAGGAATTATTAAGTTCCATTTTTGACAAATAATACAGTGACATTTCGTAGACAGGTATGTGCTGCATAACCAGAATAACCTAGGCTTACATTGATGCCATTACGGTCCTTAATAACAGTTATAGAGAACTACTGTCAGGTAGGAGATATTAAGTTCGAAGAGGTGAATTACTTCAAGTACGTAGGATGTGCACTTTCCTACGATGGTAGTATAGTAAGTGAAATAACATCAAGGTGTAAACAAAGCTAATGCAGTGAGCTTGTGTTTGTAATCAACAGAGTATTCTGTAAGAAAGGTTCTCGGAAGAAATTATCCTGGATAGACTTAGGATATCTCATTCATAAGCTGTAACTAACAGGAGGAAAGGAGAGATGATTACTGGTAGGAAAAATGGCAGTAGGGTACTCTGAATAAGGAGCGAAAGCCTAAGTTAGTAATCAAATCTATGTAGAAAGGTGTGCATAAAATCAACTTCGGTGGTTGGGTCATGTGAGGTAAGAGGAGGTGGATAGATTACCTGTGACAATAATAGACTTGGCCTTAGAAGGTAAGAGAAGCAAAGGGAGACCAATATGATGACAGTTTAGTGATCTAAAGTTTGGAAAACTAACGAGACCTCAAAGCTAGTTACAAATAGAGGATTGTAGTTAATTCACAGAGTATTGCAGACTGAATCCTGAAAGGCATATAACAGTCTATAATCAAGAAGAACATTTATTTATTTATTTATTTATTTATTTATTTATTTATTTATTTATTTATTTATTTATTTATTTATTTATTTATTTATTTATTTATTATTGTAGTGTGTGCCATATGAAATAAATGGTTGAGTCACCACTGCCGCTCAATAAATATAGGTTTCGTTAAGAGAACGTATTATTTAATTTTATATGGCTAGTTAGTGTATTTAATAGGTAGGAGTACTTTCTTCCCTAGTACATTCTTGCTGCACTGTAGTTGAAAATGAACTCCCCCACTAAGGAGAATGCCGGGACTAGTTGAAAATGAACTCCCCCACTAAGGAGAATGCCGGGACCATTCCTATATAGTATAGGCCACGGCCGCCAACCTCGTCACCTTCTCCGCACACTACCTTCACCGTAACATATCTCCTGACGTGAGAGACGGCGTCATCTTCTATGAGGCCCGCCTCACCCTTCAGGGGAGGAATTAAAACATTTTAGTAGTAGTAGCAGTAGTGCCTAATTGTCAGTTGTTACATGGAGGATGAAATATATCAAGACAGCCATCTTTGAAAATAATACCCTCGTTAATAGTAACCGAGGTAACGACGAAATTTTATCAGTGGCTTATTTGCTGGTTTTGTCACAGTTAACTTCAACAGAGTTGCAGAACATTTCGATTCTACGTATATATTGCCTATACTATGAACAACTGTTGTTCATAAACAACTGTTGTTCGTAAACCTTCAAACGTATTCAGTTCACTTGAAGTCATTTTTTTTTTTTGTAGAGTAAGGTAAGGGTTTTTCTCACTGTAAAACACACAACGACTCATGCGAAAATGAATGTGACTAGTACAGGATGACGCCAGCAAAATATTCTTAGCAAATTTAGAACTTTCACTATTACAGAACTTCAACGTATTTCGAGAACATTAATAGATTTTCAAATAATGAATTAATCAATATGCACACTTAGGATATTAGTTTGCAAACGAGGAATATAACTTATCTCAGTTTGAAATACTTCTTCTTCGAAGAGTTAATTCAAAATTATGGCATAAAAGAGACTGACAGTAACGAAGATTTTATATATCATTGTAATATCTTCGCGGTCTTCTGTTTTCAAACCGCTATGCTAAAATGTAAATTTAGATAATGAATTATGTATTTACGGTAATGGTGAGATATGGGAATCATAAATTCGTAAACCTTCAAACGTATTCAGTTCACTTGAAGTCATTTTTTTTTTTGTAGAGTAAGGTAAGGGTTTTTCTGCCCGAAGGCGGATCCGAACCTCCGCAGAGGTGTTCCTGAGCCGGAGTTTAAGTGCGGTAGGGTGGCCAGTTCCTTTCCGCTCCTCCATTCCCTTACCCCTCACCAACAGCGCGTGGCAACCCATCCAACTCCTGACCACGGCCAATGTTGCTTAACTTCGAAGATCTCACGGGATCCGGTGTTTCAACACGGCTACGGCCGTTGGCTTTGGTATAGTGAGCCATGCCAAAAGTGTAATTCTCGAAGGCGTTCCGGGAGGTATACTGGTTTGAAGGGCTAAATGGAGGAAGTTTCTAGGAAAACAACGGAAAAGTACCTCATTCCTCATTTCCCTTGTTCGCCTTTTCAGTGACGCCTAGGCTCTTTATGACAGCTGTTGGTGGAGCTGCAGAGGATCAAACCAGCCTTCGGGCTGAATACCCAACATACAACAACATTACAGGGTATATTTTAAACAATGCAAAACGTCCTCAGAAATGCTAAGCATAGAGATGTATTAGCACATGTCAAAACACCAAAGACAGCGCTTACTTACCATCTGCACAGGACCTAAGTTGACTTTTACAGTTTCTTTGATTCATTTTCAGTTTCCTAAAATACAGCTCAGCTCAGATCGTTAAGGTATCAAGTCTTCATTGTTTGACACAGTGGTTCCCATTGGCGGAAATCGTGTTGATCATGAGTTCATCACAATGTAGACTAACAGGTTAGGAGAGGTGATGGCATACAATCCTAATCACTAAATTGTATGACAAAAGCCAGAGTTAAGTTAAAAACCTCTCCACAGTGCTCACATGGAGTGAAGGTTTATTTTTTTTTTTTTTGCTAGGGGCTTTACGTCGCACCGACACAGTTAGGTCTTATGGCGACGATGGGATAGGAAAGAACAAGGAGTTGGAAGGAAGCGGCCGTGGCCTTAATTAAGGTACAGCCCCAGCATTTGCCTGGTGTGAAAATGGGAAACCACGGAAAACCATTTTCAGGGCTGCCGATAGTGGGATTCGAACCTACTATCTCCCGGATGCAAGCTCACAGCCGCGCGCCTCTACGCGCACGGCCAACTCGCCCGGTGAGTGAAGGTTTAAGACGCTGTTGATTCGTCCATCGGATGGGAACGTTAAACCATGAACACTTTCCCTACATTATTATCATCATCAATACAAATTGCACAATACATTATAATACGTAATCATCACCCTGGACTCAGAAACACATACACTACCATTACGATCTTCGCCGTTGAGGAGAGTTGTAACCAAAGGTGGTGCGCACAAATACAGTAAAATAAAAGACCCTCACCAGGATTACCTGATTCAAGAATTGGAAAAAATCCAAAGAAAAGCAGCTCGATTTGTTCTGGGCGATTTCCGACAAAAGACTAGCGTTACAAAAATGTTGCAAAGTTTGGGTTGGGAAGAATTGAGAGAAAGAAGAAGAACTGCTCGACTAAGTGGTATGTTCCGAGCTGTCAGCGAAGAGATGGCGTGGAATGACATTAGTAGACGAATAAGTTTGAGTGGCGTTTATAAAAGTAGGAAAGATCACAATATGAAGATAAAGTTGGAATTCAAGAGGACAAACTGGGACAAATATTCATTTATAGGAAGGGGAGTTAGGGATTGGAATAACTTACCAAGGGAGACGTTTAATAAATTTGCAATTTCTTTGAAATCATTTAGGAAAAGGCTAGGAAAACAACAGATAGGGAATCTGCCACCTGGGCGACTGCCCTAAATGCAGATCAGTATTGATTGATTGATTGATTGATTGATTGATTGATTGATTGATTGATTGATTGATTGATTGATTGATTGATTGATTTATCACTCTTAATTCTTGAAATATTGAACTATTGCACAGTACATCTTGCCTAGAATAAGTTGTGTTCATACTTCTCAATTATTTCCTTTAAACCTGGTGGAATTTCTCTTTCAGGTGATCCAATAGAACGTGTTGATAGACGTCGTGAGTCGTGGATAAAGGACCATCATCACTGCAGCATGGACTGGTGACCAGCTCACATAGATGTTATAACGCACGACGAATTGAAAATCGTTATAGAACCCAAGAATCAGCGCTTCAAATATACAGTTAAATTAAAAGTAGATCTGTCTCAATATTAAACCAACTTCATCGCATAGAAGAAGATGGTCTATGGAGAGATGATACAAAACTGTTATGAGCCAAGTTATGAAAATCTTATCGATTGCATCTTTCGTTCTTGTTCAATTTTAAGATCAGATCAGCATATATTGAAGCAATAATATCCTTTTACACACTCATGCAGAACTGTGAATTCTTCCTGTAAATCGTAGAATATTTTCAAGATGTATAAACATCACTGTGATGGGTAAACGAATGGAATAGAGTTGAACGTCGCACCGAGAGAGAGAGAACTAATTAACAGCCATGGTATTCCCAAGGTAAATTGATACGTGGTTGTTTCCAACTGGACATCTATCATTTATAATACTCAAATAATAGTCAAAATACTATAAAATTATGCTTGTAAGTAATAAGATTTATGAAGAATTATTGAATTCAAAATACATGCTGCTGAATGCAAAATTTAAGAATTCATAAGAAAACGCATGGGGAATAAAGCTGAGTGAGTCTGATCTGGCTCCTGCCAAGGACAATGAAAAAATGTTCTGACAAAATTAATGTTACGAAATGTTGTAAAGACTGCACAAATTAATTGTGACATACATACAAAAGGTAATATAACTTAGCTGTGAAATCAGTATCATATGTGTTACAAATAATAATTAGCATAGATGTAAGTATAATTAGAACGGTGTGCTCGATCCTTTCTCATGTCAGCTGCATGAATCGCTCAGGAATTCTTAATCAACAAGATTGTTTCGGCGTCAAATTGAAATGTCTGCACAGGGTAGCTGAGGCCATACGATTATTATTATTATTATTATTATTATTATTATTATTATTATTATTATTATTATTATTATTATTATTATTATTATTATTGGTTATTTCCTACATAAATGCATCGTATTAAGAAAATTGTAGTTTTATAACAATTGAAGACACTTCCACTATTTTATTTCTGTCCACATTTCAAAATAAATTACATTTATTCTGTCTGTTTCTTCTTCTTCTACTTTCCATCTTTCTCATTTGCTTGCTTTAGTCCTACCTCTAATCGAATTCTCTCTCCTCCTTCTTTATATGAGTATTTTATTCCCCTTTTATTCGGATTTATTAATGTTTTTCTCTGCCTCATTCTTTCTGTATTCCTTATATGCATCCTTCTAGCAAGAAGTAATATTTGAATACCTCCATAAATATGATATAATATACACACATACTTGCCCAGTTATATACTGTCTGCATGACGATTTCTCTTTCTTCTCAGCTCTCTCTGTCACTACATACTTGCCAAGTTATACACTGTCTGCATGGTCTTTGTTCGCTCTTTCTCCCTCTTTTTCTCTCTTCTTCCCTCGACCATTTTCCGCTCTTCCTCTCTCTCTCTCTCTCTCTGTCACTACATACTTGCCCAGCTGTATTCTGTCTGATGTCCATTTTCCGCTCTTCCTCTCTCTCTCTCTCTCTGTCACTACATTCTTGCCCAGCTGTATTCTGTCTGCATGACCATTTTCCGCTCTTTCTTTCTCTCTCTCTCTCTCTTTCTGTCACTACATACTTGCCAAGTTATATACTGTCTGTATGATATTTTTCCTCTCTTCATTTCTCTCTCAGTAACTATATACTTGCCAAGTTGTATTCTGTCTACACGACTTCCTTTCTCTCTTCCTCTTTCTCTGTCAGTACATACTTGCCAAGTTATATACTGTCTGCATGCCTTTCTTCTCTCTCTCTCTCTCTCTCTCTATCACTACATTCTTGCCAAGTTATATACTGTCTTCATGGCCTTCTATCTCTTTAGCTCTCTCTATTTCTTTCTCTCTCTCTCTCTGTTACTACATACTTGTCAGGTCTTATACTGTCTGCATGACATTTTCTCTCTTCCTCTCTAACTCTCTGTCAGTACATAATCGCCAAGTTATATACTGTTCTTCTCCCTCTTTCTGTCTCTTTCTGTCACTACATACTTGCCGAATTATATACTGTCAGCATGACTATTTTTCTCAGTTCCCCTCTCCCTGTCACTGCATACTTGCCAAGTACATAATGTCTGCATTACTTTTTATATCTCTTACTCTCTCTCTTTCTGTCACTACATACTTGCCAAGTTACATTCTCTCTCCGCGACCATTTTCTCTTCCTCTTTCTCTGTCAGTACATTCTTGCCAAGTAATATACTGTTTGCATGAGTTCTATCTCTCTCTCTCTCTCTCTCTCTCTCTCTCTCTCTCTGTGTCACGTTATGTTTTCAAACTCATCCACTATCTGCATGATTCGCTCCTCAACTCTTTCTCACTATACATTTTTCCAAATTTTTCACTGTCTGCAAGACTCTCTCTTCATCTCACTATATAGTCCTACTTTTTCTATACTTTATACTCAGTACGATTCTCCCTTATTCCCTCTGCCACTATATATTTTCAAAACATTCATTATCTACATGACTCATTCTCACTCTTCCTTATCCTGGCACAATATATTTTCCAAATGACCCACTGTCTGCATGACTACCACTTCCTCCCTCTCTCTCGCTCTCTGTCACTGCATATTTTCCAAATCATCTACTGTATGCATGACTCTCATTACCCAGCCCCTCTCTCTCTCTCTCTGTCACTATATATCTTCCCAATCATCTACTGTCTGCATGCCCCTCACTTCCTCTCTCTCTCTCTCTCTGTCACTATATATATTCCCTATCATCTACTGTCTGCATGAATCTCACTTCCTCTCTCTCCCTCTCCCTTTCACTATATATTTTCCAAACGACCCACTGTCTGCATGACCCTCGCTTCCTCTCTATCTCGGTCACTATATATTTTCCAAATCATCTACTGCCTGCATGACTCTCATATCCCCTCCTTCTCTCTCTATCACTATATATCTTCCCAATCATCTACTGTCTGTTTGCCTCTCACTTCCTATCTCTCTCTGCCACTATACACCTACCCAATCATCTACTGTCTGCATGCCTCTCACTTAATATCTCTCCCTGTCACTATATACTTTCCAAAGATATACTGTCTGCATGACTCTCACTTTCTCTCTCTCTCTCACTCTCTCTCTCTCTCTCTCTCTCTCTCAGTCACTATATACACTGACCGACAGAGCAAATGCAACACCAAGAAGGAGTGGTTCGAAAGGGATGAAAGTTGGGGAAAAAACAGAGACGGCACGGACGAATAATTGATGTTTATTTCAAACCGATATGCAGGTTACACAATGCGCACGGCATCGACTCAGTAGGATGTAGGACCACCGCGAGCGGCGATGCACGCAGAAACACGTCGAGGTACAGAGTCAATAAGAGTGCGGATGGTGTCCTGAGGGATAGTTCTCCATTCTCTGTCAACCATTTGCCACAGTTGGTCGTCCGTACGAGGCTGGGGCAGAGTTTGCAAACGGCGTCCAATGAGATCCCACACGTGTTCGATTGGTGAGAGATCCGGAGAGTACGCTGGCCACGGAAGCATCTGTACACCTCGTAGAGCCTGTTGGGAGATGCGAGCAGTGTGTGGGCGGGCAATATCCTGCTGAAACAGAGCATTGGGCAGCCCCTGAAGGTACGGGAGTGCCACCGGCCGCAGCACATGCTGCACGTAGCGGTGGGCATTTAACGTGCCTTGAATACGCACTAGAGGTGACGTGGAATCATACGCAATAGCGCCCCAAAACATGACGCCGCGTTGTCTAGCGGTAGGACGCTCCACAGTTACTGCCGGATTTGACCTTTCTCCACGCCGACGCCACACTCGTCTGCGGTGACTATCACTGACAGAACAGAAGCGTGACTCATCGGAGAACACGACGTTCCGCCATTCGCTCATCCAAGTCGCTCTAGCCCGGCACCATGCCAGGCGTGCACGTCTATGCTGTGGAGTCAATGGTAGTCTTCTGAGCGGACGCCGGGAGTGCAGGCCTCCTTCAACCAATCGACGGGAAATTGTTCTGGTCGATATTGGAACAGCCAGGGTGTCTTGCACATGCTGAAGAATGGCGGTTGACGTGGCGTGCGGGGCTGCCGCCGCTTGGCGGCGGATGCGCCGATCCTCGCGTGCTGACGTCACTCGGGCTGCGCCTGGACCCCTCGCACGTGCCACATGTCCCTGCGCCAACCATCTTCGCCACAGGCGCTGCACCGTGGACACATCCCTATGGGTATCGGTTGCGATTTGACGAAGCGACCAACCTGCCCTTCTCAGCCCGATCACCATACCCCTCGTAAAGTCGTCTGTCTGCTGGAAATGCCTCCGTTGACGGCTGCCTGGCATTCTTAGCTATACACGTGTCCTGTGGCACATGACAACACGTTATACAATGACTGTCGGCTGAGAAATCACGGTACGAAGTGGGCCATTCGCCAACGCCGTGTCCCATTTATCGTTCGCTACGTGCGCAGCACAGCGGCGCATTTCACATCATGAGCATACCTCAGTGACGTCAGTCTACCCTGCAATTGGCATAAAGTTCTGAAAACTTCTTCTTGGTGTTGCATTTGCTCTGTCAGTCAGTGTATTATCCAAAGATCTACTATCTGTATGAGTCTCACTTCCCCTCTCTCCTTCTCTCTCTCTTTCACTATACATTTTCCAAAGATGTACTCTCTGCATGACTCTCATTTCCTCTCTCTCTGTCACTATATATTTACCAAAGATCTACTATCTCCATGACCCCCAATTCCGCTCTCTCTCTCTCTCTCTCTCTCTCGCTGTCACTATATATTTACCAAAGATCTACTCTCTGCATGACTCTCACTTCCTCTCTCTCTCTCCCTCTCTCTCTCTCTGTCACTATATATTTTCCAAAGATCTACTCTCCGCAAGACTCTCACTTACTCTCTCTCTCTCTGTCACTATATTTTTCCAAAGATCTACTGTCTGCATAACTCTCACTTCCTCCCTCTCTCTCTCGCTCTCTGTCACTACATATTTTCCAAATCATCTACTGTATGCATGTCATTCATATCTTCTCTTTCCGTCACTATTTATTTTCCAAATGATTCACTATCTGCATGACGCTCACTTCCTCTCTCTAACTCTCTCCCTTTCTGTCACTATATATTTTCCAAATCATGTAATGTCTGCATGACCTTCCCTACCACTCTCTCTCTCTCTCTCTCTCTGTCACTATATACTTTCCAAAGATCTACTGTCTGCATGACTCTCACTTCCTCTCTCTTTCTCGCTCTCTGTCACCATATATTTTCCAAATCATCTACTGTATGCATGCCTCTCACATCTCCTATTTCTGTCAATATATATTTTCCAATGATCTACTCTTTGAATAACTCACACTTCCTCTCTCCCTATCTCTCCCTCTCTCTCTCTCTCTCTCTCTGTCAGTACATGTTTTCCAATAATCTAATCACTGCATGCCTCTCACTTCTTCTCTCTCTGTCAAATTATATTTTCCAAAGATCTACTCTTTGAATAACTCACACTTCCTCTCTCTCTCTCTCTCTCCCTCTCTCTCTCTCTCTCTCTCTCTCTATGTGTCACTATATATTTTCCAAATGATTCACTATCTGCATGACGCTCAAGTACCCTCCTTCTCACTCTCTCCCCCTTTCTGTCACTATATACTTTCCAAAATCCACTGTCTGCATGACTCTCACTTCCTATCTCTCTCTCTCTCTCTCTCTGTCACTACATATTTTCCAAATCATCTACTGTCTGCATGACTTTCACTTCCTCTCTCTTTATCGCTCTCTGTCACTATATATTTTCCAAATCATCTACTGTATGCATGCCTCTCACATCTTCTATTTCTGCCAATATATATTTCCCAATCATCTACTGTCTGCATGACTCTCACTATCTCTCTCTCTCTCTCTCTCTCTGCCACTATATATTTTCCAAATCATGTACTATATGCATGATTCTCACCTCCTCCCTCTCTCTCCCCCTCTCTCTTTCTCTGTCACTATATATTTTCCAAAGATCTACTGTATGCATGACTCTCACTTCCTCTCTCTCTCTCGCTCTCTGTCACTACATATTTTCCAAATCATCTACTGTAAGCATGACTCTCACACCTTCTATTTCTGTCACTATATATTTTCCTAATGATTCACTGTCTGAATGACGCTCACTAACTCTCTCTATTTCCCTCTCTTTCTGTCACTATATATTTTCCAAATCATGTATTGTCTGCATGACCTTCACTTCCTCTCTCCTTCTCTCTCTCTCTCAGTCACTACATATTTTCCAAATCATCTACTGTCTGCATGACACTCACTTCCTCTCTCTCTTTCTGTCACTATATATTTTCCAAAGATCTACTGTCTGCATGACCCTCACTTCCTCTCTCTCTCTCTCTCTCTCTCTCTTAGTCACTACATATTTTCCAAATCATCTACTGTCTGCATGACACTCACTTCCTCTCTCTCTTTCTGTCACTATATATTTTCCAAAGATCTACTGTCTGCATGACCCACACTTCCTCTCTCTCTCTCTCTCTCTCTGTCACTATATATTTTCCAAATCATCTACTGTCTGCATGACACTCACTTCCTCTCTCTCTTTCTGTCACTATATATTTTCCAAAGATCTACTGTCTGCATGACCCTCACTTCCTCTCTCTCTCTCCCTCTCTCTCTCTGTCACTATATATTTTCCAAAGATCTACTCTCCGCAAGACTCTCACTTACTCTCTCTCTCTCTGTCACTATATGTTTCCAAAGATCTACTGTCTGCATGACTCTCACTTTCTCTCTCTCTCTCTCTCTCTCTCACTATATCTTTTCCAAATCATCTACTGTCTGCATGACTCTCACTTCCCCTCTCCCTCTCTCTCCCTCTCTCTGTAACTATATATTTTCAAAAGATCTACTGTCTGCATGACACTCACTTCCTCGCTCTCTCTCTCTCTCTGTCACTATATATTTTCCAAATCATCTACTATATGCATGATTCTCACCTCCACACTCTCTCTCACTCCCTCTCTCTCTCTCACTCCCTCTCTCTCTTTGCCACTATATATTTTCGAAAGATCTACTGTCTGCATGACACCCAGTTCCTCCCTTTATCTCTCTCTCTGTCACTATATATTTTCCAATGATTCACTGTCTGCATGACGCTCACGTACCCTCCCTCTCTCTCTCTCTCTCTGTCACTACAAATTTTCCAAAAACCACTGTCTGCATGACTCTCACATCCTATCTCTCTCTCTCTCTCTCTGTCACTATATATTTTCCAAATCATCTACTGTCTGCATGACTCTCACTTAATCTCTCTCCCTCTTTCTCCCCCTCTCCCTCTCTATATTACCCCCTCACCCTCTCTGTCACTACATTTTTTCCAATGATCTACTCTCTGCATGACACTCACTTCCTCTCTCTCTTTCTGTCACTATATATTTTCCAAAGATCTACTGTCTGCATGACCCTCACTTCCTCTCTCTCTCTCTCTCTCTCTCAGTCACGACATATTTTCCAAATCATCTACTGTCTGCATGACACTCACTTCCTCTCTCTCTTTCTGTCACTATATATTTTCCGAAGATCTACTGTCTGCATGACCCTCACTTCCTCTCTCTCTCTCTCTCTCTCTCTCTCTCTCTGTCACTATATATTTTCCAAATCATCTACTGTCTGCATGACACTCACTTCCTCTCTCTCTTTCTGTCACTATATATTTTCCAAAGATCTACTGTCTGCATGACCCTCACTTCCTCTCTCTCTCTCCCTCTCTCTCTCTGTCACTATATATTTTCCAAAGATCTACTCTCCGCAAGACTCTCACTTACTCTCTCTCTCTCTCTGTCACTATATTTTTCCAAAGATCTACTGTCTGCATGACTCTCACTTTCTCTCTCTCTCTCTCTCTCTCTCTCTCTCACTATATCTTTTCCAAATCAACTACTGTCTGCATGACTCTCACTTCCCCTCTCCCTCTCTCTCCCTCTCTCTGTAACTATATATTTTCAAAAGATCTACTGTCTGCATGACACTCACTTCCTCTCTCTCTCTCTCTCTGTCACTATATATTTTCCAAATCATCTACTATATGCATGATTCTCACCTCCACACTCTCTCTCACTCCCTCTCTCTCTCTCTCACTCCCTCTCTCTCTCTCTCTCTTTGCCACTATATATTTTCAAAAGATCTACTGTCTGCATGACACCCAGTTCCTCCCTTTATCTCTCTCTCTGTCACTATATATTTTCCAATGATTCACTGTCTGCATGACGCTCACGTACCCTCCCTCTCACTCTCTCTCTCTGTCACTACAAATTTTCCAAAAACCACTGTCTGCATGACTCTCACATCCTATCTCTCTCTCTCTCTCTCTCTGTCACTATATATTTTCCAAATCATCTACTGTCTGCATGACTCTCACTTAATCTCTCTCTCTCTTTCTCCCCCTCTCCCTCTCTATATTACCCCCTCACCCTCTCTGTCACTACATTTTTTCCAATGATCTACTCTCTGCATGACACTCACTTTCTATCCTCCTATCTCTCTCTCTCCCTCTCTCTCTCTCTCTCTCTCTGTCACTATATATTTTCCAAAGATCTACTGTCTGCATGACTCTCACTTCCTCTATCTTTCTCGCTCTCTGTCACTACATATTTTCCAAATCATCTACTGTATGCATGCCTCTCACATCTTCTATTTCTGTCACAATATATTTTCAAAATGATTCACTGTCTGCATGACGTTCACTTCCTCTCTCTAACTCTCTTCCTTTCTGTCACTATATATTATCCTAATCATATATTGCCTGCATGACTTTCACTTCCTCTTTCTCCGTCTGTCACTATATATTTTCCAAACCATCTACTGTCTGCATGACACACACTTCTTCTCTCTCCTTCTCTCTCTCCCCCTGTCACTATGTATTTTCCAAAGATCTACTGTCTGCATGACTCTCACTTCCTCTCTCTCTCTGTCGCTACATATTTTCCAAAAACCTACTCTCTGCATGACTCTCACATCCTATCTCTCTCTCTCTCTCTGTCACTATATATTTTCCAAAACATCTACTGTCTGCATGACTCACACTTAATCTCTCTCTCTCTCTCTCTCTCTCCCTCTCTATATTACCCCCTCACCCTCTCTGTCACTACATTTTTCCCAAGGATCTACTCTCTGCATGACACTCACATACTCTCCCCTTATCTCTCTCTCTCTCTCTGTCACTATATACTTTCCAAAGATCTACTGTCTGCATGACTCTCACTTCCTCTATCTTTCTCGCTCTCTGTCACTACATATTTTCCATATCATCTACTGTATGCATGCCTCTCACATCTTCTATTTCTGTCACAATATATTTTCCAAATGATTCACTGTCTGCATGACTCTCACTTCCCCTCTCTCTCTCGCTCTCTCTCTCTCTCTCTGTCACTATATAACTTCCAAAGATCTACTGTCTGCATGACACGCACTTCCTCTCTCTCTCTCTGTCACTATATATTTTCAAAACCACCTACTGTCTGCATGACACGCACTTCCTCTCTCTCTCTCTGTCACTATATATTTTCCTAAGATCTACACTCTGCATGACACTCACTTCCTCTCTCTCTATCTCTCCCTCTCTCTCTGTCACTATATATTTTCCAAAGATCTACTCTCTGCATGACTTTGATTTCCTCTCTCTCTCTCTCTCGCTCTCTGTCACTACATATTTTCCAAATCATCTACTGGATGCATGACTCCCACTTCCTCCCTCTCTCTCTGTAACTATATATTTTTAATATCATCTACTGTATGCATGCCCCTCACTTCTTCTCTCTCTGTCACTATATATTTTCCAATGATCTACTCTTTGCATGAGTCACACTTCCTCTCTCTCTCTCTGTCTCTCTCTGTCACTATATATTTTCCAAATCATCAGCTGTCTGTATGATTCTCACTTCCTCCCTCTCTCTCTGTCATTATATATTTTCCAAATCATCTACAGTCTGCATGACTCTCACTTCCTCCCTCCCTCTCCCTCTCTCTCTTTCACCCACTCTCTTTCTCTCTGTCTCTACATATTTTCAAAAGATCTACTCTCAGCATGACACTCACTTCCTCTCTCTCTCGCTCTCTGTCACCACCTATTTTCCAAATCATCTACTGTATGCATTCCTCCCACATCTTCTATTTCTGTCACTATATATGTTCCAAATGATTCACTGTCTGCATGACGCTCACTTCCTCTCTCTAACTCTCTCCCTTTCTGTCACTATATATTTTACAAATCATGTATTGTCTGCATGACCTTCACTTCCTCTCTGTCTCTCTCTGTCACTACATATTTTTGAAATCATCTACTGTCTGCATTACACTCACTTCCTCTCTCTCTCTCTCTCTCTCCCTCCGTCACTATATATATTCCAATAATCTACTGTCTGCATGACTCTCACTTCCTCTCTCCCTCGGTCAATATATATTTTCCAAAAATCTACCCAACTGCATGACTCTCACTTCCTCTCTCTCTCTCTCTCTCTCTCTCTGTCACTATATGTTTTCAAAGATCTACTGTCTGCATGACGCTCACTTACTCTCTCTCTTACTCCCTGTCGCTATATATTTTCCAAAGATCTACTGTCTGCATGAGCCTTACTTCCTCTCTCTCTCTCTCTCTCTCTCTCTGTCACTATATATTTTCCAAACATCTACTCTCTGCATGACTCTCACTTCTTCTCTCCCTCCCTCTCTCTCTCTTACACTATATATTTTCCAAAGATCTACTGTCTGCATGACTCTCACTTTCTCTCTCTCTGTAACTATATGCTTTCCAAATCATATACTGTATGCATGTCTCTCACTACCTCCCTTTCTGTCACTATACATTTTCCAAATTTTCACTGCCTGCATGACGCTCACTTACTCTCTCTCTTACTCTCTGTCACTATATATTTTCCAAAGATCTACTGTCTGCATGACTCTTACTTCCTCTCTCTCTACCTCTCTCTCTCTCTCTCTCTCTCTCTCTCTCTCTCTGTGTTACTATATTTTTTTCCAAAATCTACTGTCTGCGTGATTCTCACTTCCTCTCTCTCTGTGTGTCACTATATATTTTCCAAATCATCTACTGTGTGCATGCCTCTCACTTCCTCTCTCTCCCTCTCTCTCTCTCTGTCACTATATACTTTCAAAATCATCTACTGTCTGCATGACTCTCACTTCCCCTTTCTCTCTCTGTCACTATATATTTTCCAAAGATCTACTGTCTGCATGTCTCTCACTTCCTCTCCCTCTCTCTCTCTCTCTCTCTCTCTCTGTCACTATATATTTTCCAAATCACCTACTGTATCTATGCATCTCACTGCCTCTCTCTCTCTCTCTCTCTCTCTCTCTCTCTCTCTGTGTTACTATATTTTTTTCCAAAATCTACTGTCTGCGTGATTCTCACTTCCTCTCTCTCTATGTGTCACTATATATTTTCCAAATCATCTACTGTCTGCATGACTCTCACTTTCTCTCCCACTGTCACTATATATTTTCCAAATCGTTTATCTATGCATGTCTCTCACTTCCTCTCTCCCTCTCTCTGTCTCTCTCTCTATCTCTGTCTCTCTCTCTCTGTCACTATATATTTTCCAAATCATCTACTGTATGCATGCCTCTGACTTCCACTCTGCCTCACTCTCTTTCTCTCTCGGTCACAATATATTTTTCAAAATCTACTATCTGCATGACTCTCACTTCCTCCCTCTCTCTCTCTCTCTCTCTCTCTCTCTCTCTGTCACTATACATTTTCCGAAGATCAACTGTCTGCATGACTCTCACTCCCTCTCTGTCTCTCTGTCACTGTATATTTTCAAAGTATATACTCTCTGCATTACTGTCACTTCCTCACTCTCTCTCTCTGTCACTATATATTTTCCAAATGATTCACTGTGTGCATGACGCTCACGTACTCTTTCTCTCTCTCTCTCTCTCTCTCTCTCTCTCTGTCACTATATATTTTCAAAATCGTCTACTGTCTACATAACTCTCACTTCCTCTCTCTCTCTCTCTCTCTCTCTCTCTCTCTCTCTGTCACTGCATAATTTACAAGTCATCTACTGTCTCCATGACTCTGACTCCCTCTCTCTCACTCATTCACTATACATTTTCCAACTCATACACTGTCTGCATCACTCTCCCTTTCTCTCTCTCACACACACACTCTCCCTGGAACTATATATATTCCAAATCATTCAATGTCTGCATGACCCTCACTTCCTTTCGCTGTCTCTGTCACTATACATTTCCCAAAATAGTTACCGTCTGCATGACTCTCACTTCCGCTCTCTCTGTCCCTCTCTCTCTCTCTCTCTCTCTCTCTCTCTCTTTCTGTCACTATATATTTTCCATATGATCCACTCTCCGCATTACTCCCAAGTCCTCAAACTCTCTCTCTCTCTATCTCCGTCATCATATATTTTCCAAATAATCTACTGTCTGCAAGACTCTCCCTCTCTTTCTCTCTCTTTCTCTGTTACCGTATATGTTCCAACCCATTCAAATTCTGCATGACTCTCACTTCGTCTCTGTCTGTCACTATATGATTTCCAAAAGAACCACTGTCTGCATGACTCTCACATCCTCTCTCTCTCAGTCACTATATATTTTCCAAAAGATCCACTGTCCGCATGACTCTCCATTCCTCTCTCTCCCTCTCTCTCTCTCTCTCTCTCTACGTCACTATATTTTCCAAATCATCTACTGCCTGCACTCACTTGCACTCTCTCTCTGTCACTGTATATTTTCCAAAAGATCCACTCTCTGCATAACTCTCACTTCCTCTCTCTCTCTCTCTCTCTCTCTCTGTCTCTATATATTTTCCAAATCATCTACTCTCTGCATGACTCATACTTCCTCTCTCTCTCTCTTTCACTATATATTTTCCAAACATCTACTCTCTGCATGACTCTCATTTCCTCTCTCTCTGTCACTATATATTTTCCAGAGATCTACTGCCTGCATGACTCTCACTTCCCCTCTCTCTCTCTCTCTCTCTCTCTCTCTCTCTCTGTCACTATGTATTTTCAAAATCTACTTTCTGCATGACTCTCATTTCCTCTCTCTCTTACTCTCTCTCTCTCTCTCTCTCTCTCTCTCTCTCTCTCTCTCTCCGTCACTATATTTCTTCCAAAAAATACTGTCCGCATGACTCTCACTTCCTCTCTCTCTATGTGTCACTATATATTTTCCAAATCATCTACTGTGTGCATGCCTCTCACTTCCTCTCTCTCCCTCTCTCTCTCTCTGTCACTATATACTTTCAAAATCATCTACTGTCTGCATGACTCTCACTTCCCCTTTCCCTCTCTGTCACTATATATTTTCCAAATCATCTACTCTATGCATGCCTCTCTTTGTCTCTCTCTCTCTCTGTCACTACATATTTTCAAAATCATCTACTGTATGCATGCCTCTCACTTCCAATCTCTCTCTCTTTCTCTCTCTCTTTCTCTCCCTCTCCCTCTCTCTCGGTCACTATATATTTTCCAAATCTTCTACTGTATGCATGCCTCTCACTTCCTCTCTCTCTCTCCTCTCTCTCTCTCTGTCACTCTATATTTTCCTAAATTCACTGTCTGCATGACTCTCACTTCCTCTCTCCCTCGGTCAATATATATTTTCCAAAAATCTACTCTCTGCATGACTCTCACTTCATCTCTCTCTCTCCCTCTGTCACTATATGTTTTCAAAGATCTACTGTCTGCATGACGCTCACTTACTCTCTCTCTTACTCTCTGTCACTATATATTTTCCAAAGATCTACTGTCTGCATGAGCCTTACTTCCTCTCTCTCTCTATCTCTCTGTCACTATATATTTTCCAAACATCTACTCTCTGCATGACTCTCACTTCTTCTCTCCCTCCCTCTCTCACTCTCTCTCTCTCTCTGACACTATATATTTTCCAAAGTTCTACTGTCTGCATGACTCTCACTTTCTCTCTCTCTGTAACTATATACTTTCCAAATCATCTACTGTATATTTTCCAAATTATTCACTGCCTGCATGACGCTCACTTACTCTCTCTCTTACTCTCTGTCACTATATATTTTCCAAAGATCTACTGTCTGCATGACTCTCACTTCCTCTCTCTCTCTCTCTCTGTCACTATGTATTTTCAAAATCATCTACTGTCTGCATGTCTCTCACTTCCTCTCCCTCTCTCTCTCCCTCTCTGTCACTATATATTTTCCAAATCACCTACTGTATCTATGCATCTCACTGCCTCTCTCTCTCTCTCTCTCTCTCTGTTACTATATTTTTTTCCAAATCATCTGCTGTAAGCATGACTCTCACATCTTCTATTTCTGTCACTATATATTTTCCTAATGATTCACTGTCTGAATGACGCTTACTAACTCTCTCTATCTCCCTCTCTTTCTGTCACTATATATTTTCCAAATCATCTACTGTCTGCATGACACTCACTTCTTCTCTCTCTTTCTGTCACTATATATTTTCCAAAGATCTACTGTCTGCATGACACTCACTTCTTCTCTCTCTTTCTGTCACTATATATTTTCCAAAGATCTACTGTCTGCATGACTCTCACTTCCTCTCCCTCTCCCTCTCTCTCTCTGTCTCTCTCTCTCTCACTATATCTTTTCCAAATCATCTACTGTCTGCATGACTCTCACTTCCCCTCTCCCTCTCTCTCCCTCTCTCTGTAACTATATATTTTCAAAAGATCTACTGTCTGCATGACACTCACTTCCTCTCTCTCTGTCACTATATATTTTCCAAATCATCTACTATATGCATAATTCTCACCTCCTCACTCTCTCTCACTCCCTCTCTCTCTCTCTCTCTCTCTCTTTGCCACTATATATTTTCCAAAGATCTACTCTCTGCATGACACTCAGTTCCTCCCTTTATCTCTCTCTCTGTCACTATATATTTTCCAATGATTCACTGCCTGCATGACTCTCACTTTCTCTCCCTCTGTCACTATATATTTTCCAAATCGTCTACTCTATGCATGTCTCTCACTTCCTCTCTCCCTCTCTCTGTCTCTCTCTCTCTCTCTCTGTCACTATATATTTTCCAAATCATCTACTGTTTGCATGAATCTGACTTCCACTCTGCCTCACTCTCTTTCTCTCTCGGTCACAATATATTTTCCAAAATCTACTATCTGCATGAATCTCACTTCCTCCCTCTCTCTCTCTCTCTCTCTCTCTCTCTCTCTCTGTCACTATACATTTTCCGAAGATCAACTGTCTGCATGACTCTCACTTTCTCTCTCTGTCTCTCTGTCACTGTATATTTTCAAAAGTATCTACTCTCTGTATTACTGTCACTTGCTCACTCTCTCTCTCTCTCTCTGTCACTATATATTTTCCAAATGATTCACTGTCTGCATGACGCACACGTACTCTTCCTCTCTCTCTCTCTCTCTCTCTCTGTCACTATATATATTCAAAATCGTCTACTGTCTACATGACTCTCACTTCCTCTCTCTCTCTCTCTCTCTCTCTCTCTCTCTGTCACTCTATATTTTCCTAAATTCACTGTCTGCATGACTCTCACTTCCTCCCTCTCTCTCTCTTTAACTATATAATTTCCAAAGGTCAACTGTCTGCTTAACTTCACTTCCTCTCTCTCTCCCACTATATATTTTGAAAATCATCTCCTCTCTGCATGAGTCTCACTTGCTCACTCCCTCTCTCTCTTTCTCTCTCTCTCTCTCTGCATGTCTCTCACTTCCTCTCTCTCTGCAACTATATATTTTCAAAATAATCTACTGTCTACATGACTCTCAGTTCTTCTCTCTCTCTCTCTATCTCTCTCTCTCTCTGTGACTATATATTTCCCAAATCATCTACTGTATGCATGCCCCTCACTTCCTCTCTCCCTCTGTCTGTCACTATATATCTACCAAATCACATGACTCTCACTTCCTCCCTATCTCTCTTTCTCTCTCTCTTTAACTATATATTTTCCAAAGATCAACTGTCCGCAAGACTCTCACTTCCTCTCGCTCCCTCTCTGTCACTGCATATTTTCAAAAGTATCTACTCTCTGCATCACTCTCACTTGCTCACTCTCTCTCTCACTCTCTCTCTCTGTCTCTGACACTACATATTTTTCAAAACATCTGCTGTCTGCTGTACTCTCACATCCCCTCTCACTCTGTCATTATATACTTTTTCCAAATGATTCACTGTCTGCATGACGCTCACGTACTCTCCTCCCCTCTCTCCCTCTCTCTCTCTCTCTCTTTCTGTCACTACATATTTTCCAAAGATCTACTGTCTGCATGACTCTCACTTCCTCTCTCTCTGCAACTATATATTTTCAAAATCATCTACTGACTACATCACTCTCACTTCCTTTCTCCCTCTCTCTCCATCTCTCTCTCTCTGTCACTATATATTTTCCAAATCATCTACTGTATGCATGCCTCCCAGTTCCCCTCTCCCTCTCTCTGTCACTATATATCTACCAAATCACATACTGTCTTCATGACTCTCACTTCCTCTCTCTCTCTCTCTCTCTCTCTCCCTCCCTGCACTATATATTTTCCAAATCATCTACTGTATGCATGCCTCTCACTTCCTCTCTCCCTCTCTCTGTCACTATATATTTTCCAAATCATCTACTGTATGCATGCCTCTCACTTCCTCTCTCCCTCTCTCTGTCACTATATATATTCCAAATCACATACTGTCTGCATGCCTCTCACTTCCACTCTCTCTCTCTCTCTCTCTCTCTCTCTCTCACTGCAAAATTTACAAGTCATCTACTGTCTCTATGACTCTGACTTCTTCTCTCCCTCTCTCTCACTCACACACTATACATTTTCCAACTCATTCACTGTCTGCATGACTCTCTATTTCTCTCTGACACACACGCTCACTCTCCCTGGAACTATATATTTTCCAAATCATTCAATTACTGCATGACCCTTACTTCCTTTCGCTCTCTCTGCCACTATAAATTTTCCAAAAGTGCTACAGTCTGCATGACTCTCACTTCCGCTCTCTCTGTCACTCCCCCTCTCTCTCTCTCTCTCCGTCATCATATATTTTCCAAATAATCTACTGTCTGCATGACTCTCCCTCTCTTTCTCTCTCTCTCTCTGTTACCGTATATATTCCAACCCATTCAATGTCTGCATAACTCTCACTTCGTCTCTTTCTGTCACTATACATTTTCCAAAAGATCCACTGTCCGCATGACTCTCACTTCCTCTCTCTCTCTGTCACTATATATTTTCCAAAAGATCCACTGTCCGCATGATTGTCACTTCCTCTCTTTCTCTCTCTCTCTACGTCACTATATTTTCCAAATCATCTACTGCGTGTACTCACTTGCACTCTCTCTCTGTCACTGTATATTTTCCAAAAGATACCCCGTCTGCATAACTCTCACTTCCTCTCTCTCTCTCTGTCGCTATATATATATATTTCAAATCATCTACTGTCTACATGAATCGCACTACTTTTCTCTCTCTCTCTCTCTCCGTCACGATATATTTCCCAAAGATCTACTGTCTGCATGACTCACACTTCATCTTCTTTTCTCTTTCTCTCTCCCTCTCTCTCTCTGTCACGATATATTTTTCCAAGTATCAACTGCTGCATGACTCTCACTTCCTCTTCCTCTCTCGCTTTCTCTTTCACTATATACTTTCCGAAACATCTACTGTCTCCATGACACTCAATTGCTCTCTCTCCCTCTCTGTCGCTATATAGTATGTATTTTCCAAATCATGTATTGTCTGCATGACTCTCACTTCCTCTCTCCTTCCCTGTCACTATATATTTTCCAAATAATCTCTCTGCATGACTCTCACTTCCTCTTCCTCTCTCGCTTTCTCTTTCACTATATACTTTCCGAAACATCTACTGTCTCCATGACACTCAATTGCTCTCTCTCTCTCTCTCTGTCACTATATATTTTTCAGATCATCTACTGTCTGCATGACTCTCATTTCCTCTCTCTCTGTCGCGATATGTTTTCCAAATCATCTACTGTCTTCATGACGCTCACATCCTCTCTCTCTCTCTATCTCTTTGTCACTATATTTTTCTCCAAATCGTGTAATGTCTGAAGGACACTCATTTCCTCTCTTTCAGTCGGTATACATTTTCCAAACTATGTACTCTCTGCATGACTCTCACTTCCTCTATTTCGGTCGGAATACATTTTCCAAACTATGTACTCTCTGTATGACTCTAACTTCCTCTCGCTCTCTCTCTCACTCTGTATCTCTCTCTCCATCTCTTTCTCTATACATTTTCCAAATCATCTACTGTCCGCATGACTCTCACTTCCTCTCTTTCAGTCGGTATATATTTTCAAAACTATCTACTCACTGCATGACTCTAACTTCCTTTCTCCCTCTATCTCTCTCCGTCTGTCCCTCTCTCCATCTCTGTCACTATATATATTTTCCAAATCATCTATGGTCTGCGTGACTCTCACTTCCCCCCTCTTTCTGTCATTATACATTTTGTCCAAATGATTCACTGACTGCATGACGCTCACGTACTCTCTCCCTCTCTCTCACTATCTCTCTTTCTGTCACTACATATTTTCCAAGGATCTACTGTCCGCATGACTCTCACTTTCTCTCTCTCTGCAACTATATATTTTCAAAATCACCTACTGTCTACATGACTCTCTCTTCCTCTCTCTCTCTCTCTGTCACTATATATTTTCCAAGTCATCTACTGTATGCATGCCTCTCACTTCCCCTCTCCCTCTCTCTGTCACTTTATATTTACCAAATCACATACTGTCTGCTGAGTCTCACTTGCTCACTCCCTCTCTCTCTCTCTCTCTCTCTCTCACTACATATTTTCCAAAACATCTGCTGTCTGCAAGACTCTCACTTCCCCCCTCTCTCTGTCATTATACATTTTGTCCAAATGATTCACTGACTGCATGACGCTCACGTACTCTCTCCCTCTCTCTCCCTCTCTCACACTATCTCTCTTTCTGTCACTACATATTTTCCAAGGATCTACTGTCTGCATGACTCTCACTTTCTCTCTCTCTGCAACTATATATTTTCAAAATCATCTACTGTCTACATGACTCTCTCTTCCTCTCTCTCTCTCTCTCTCTCTGTCACTATATATTTTCCAAGTCATCTACTGTATGCATGCCTCTCACTTCCCCTCTCCCTCTCTCTGTCACTTTATATTTACCAAATCACATACTGTCTGCATGACTCTCACTTCCTCCCTCTCTCTCTCTCTCTCGCTCTCTCTCTCTCTCTCGCTCACTATATATTTTCAAAAGATAAACAGTCCGCATGACTCTCACTTGCTCACTCTCTCTCTCTCTCTCTCTCTCTGTCTCTGTCACTACACATTTTTTAAAACATCTGCTGTCTGCAAGACTCTCACTTCCCCTCTCTCTGCGTATTTACTTTTTTTTCCAAATAATTCACTGTCTGCATGACGCTCACGAACTCTCCCTCTCTCTCTCTCTCTCTCTCTTTCTGTCAGTACATATTTTCCAAAGATCTACTGTCTGCATGTCTCTCACTTCCTCTCTCTCTCTCTCTCTGCAACTATATATTTTCAAAATCATCTACTGTCCACATGACTCTCAGTTCTCTCTCTCTCTCACTATCTCTCTCTCTCTCTGTGACTATATATATTCCAAATCATCTACTGTATGCATGCCTCTCACTTCCTCTCTCCCTCTGTCTGTCACTATATATCTACCAAATCACATACTGTCTGCATGACTCTCACTTCCTCCCTCTCTCTCTTTCTCTCTCTCTTTCACTATATATTTTCCAAAGATCAACTGTCCGCATGACTCTCACTTCCTCTCTCTCCCTCTCTGTCACTGCATATTTTCAAAAGTATCTACTCTCTGCATCACTCTCACTTGCTCACTCTCTCTCTCTCTCTCTCTCTCTGTCTCTGTCTCCGTCAATACATATTTTTCAAAACATCTGCTGTCTGCAATACTCTCACTTCCCCTCCCACTCTGTCATTATATTTTTTTTCCAAATGATTCACTGTCTGCATGACGCTCACGTACTCTCCTCCCCCCTCTCTCACTCTCTCTCTCTCATTCTCTCTCTTTTTCTGTCACTACATATTTTCCAAAGATCTACTGTCTGCATGACTCTCACTTCCTCTCTTTCTGTCACTACATATTTTACAAACCATGTACTCTCGGCATGATTCTCACTTCCTCTCTCTCTCTCTCTCTCACTATATATTTTCCAAGGATCTGCTTTCTGCATTAGCCTCACTACCCCCTCTCTCACTCTCTCTCTCTCTTTCTCTTTCTCAGTAACTATAAACTTTCAAAATCATTCCCTGTCTGCATGACTCTCACTTCCTCTCTCTCTCTCTTTCACTGTATATTTTCCAAAAGATCCACTGTCTGCATGCCTCTCACTTCATATATCTCTCTCTCTCTCTCTCTCTCTCTCTCTCTCTCTCTGTGCCACTATATATTTCTCAATAGATCCACTGTCTGCATGACTCTCACTTCCTCTACATCGCTGTCACTTTACATTTTCCAAATCATCTACTGTCTCCATGACTCTCACATCCTCTCTCTCTGTCACGATATGTTTTCCAAATCATCTACAGTCTGCATGACTATCACCTCCTCTCTCTCTCTCTCTCTCTCCCTCTCTCCCTCTCTGTCACGATATGTTTTCCTAATCATCTACAGTCTGCATGACTCTCACTTCCTCTCTGTCTGTCTCTCTCTCTATCTCTCTCACTATATATTTTCCAAATCACCTACTGTCTGCATTACTCTCACTTCCTCTCTTTCTCTCTCTCTCTCTCTGTCTCTTTCTCTATCTCTCTCTCTCTATCTCTGTCACTATATGTTTTCCAAATCATCTACTTGCTGCATGACTCTCACTTCCTCTCTCTCTCTCTGTCTCTCTCTCTATGTCTCTATCTATCCCTCTCTATCTCTCTCACTATATATTTTCCAAATCACCTACTGTCTGCATTACTCTCACTTCCTCTCTTTCTCTCTCTCTCTGTCTCTTTCTCTATCTCTCTCTCTGTCACTATATGTTTTCCAAATCATCTACTTGCTGCATGACACTCACTTCCTCTCTCTCTCTCTCTCTCTCTATGTCTCTCTCTCTATCCCTCTCTATCTCTCGCACTATATATTTTCCAAATCACCTACTGTCTGCATTACTCTCACTTCCTCTCTCTCTCTCTCCCTGTCACTATATATTTTCCAAATCATCCACTCTCTACATAACACTCACTTCCTCTCTCTCTCTCTCTCTCTCTCTGTCAAAATATATTTTCAAAATCATCTAACGTCTGCATGACCCTCACATCCTCTCTCTCTCTCTCTCTCTCTCTCTCTCTCTCTCTCTCTCTCTCTCTCTCTCTCTGTCTCTACATATTTGACAATAGATCCACTGTCTGCATGACTCTCACTTCTTCTATATCTCTGTCAATATACGTTTTCCACATCATCACTGTCTGCATGACTCTCACTTGCTCTCTCTCTCTCTCCCTGTCTATTTGTCACTATATATTTGTTAAATCTTCTACTGTCTGCATGTCTCTCGCTTCCTCTCTTTCCATCTCTTTCACAATATATTTTCTAAACCATCTACTCTCTGCCTGATTCTCATTTCCTCTCTTTCTCTCTCAATCACTATATATATATTCCAAATCATCTACTGTCTGCATGTTCTCACTTACTCTCTTTCTCTTTCTCTCTCTCTGTCACCATATATTATTAAATCATCTACTGTCTGAATGACTCTCACTTCCTCTCTTTCAATCGGCATGTATTTTCCAAACTATCCTCCCCCTGCACGACTCTCGCTTCCTCTCCCCCACTCTCTATCTCTCTCACTTTATAGTTTCCAAATCATCTACTTTCTACATAACTCTCACTTCCTCTGTCTCTCTCTCTCTCGCTCTTTGTCACTATATATTTTCCAAAACGTGCACTGTCTGCATGACTCTCGTGTACTCTCTCTCTCTCTCTCTCTCTCTCTCTCTGTCTCTATATATTTGCCAATAGATCCACAGTCTGCATGTCATTCACTTCCTCTATATCTCTGTCACTATACATTTTCCAAATCATCTACTATCTGCATGAATCTCAATTACTGTCTCCCTATCACTCTCTCTCTCTCTCTCTCACTCTCTCTCTCCATCTTTGTCACCATATATTTTCCAAACCATTTACTGTCTGCATGACTCTCATTTCATCTCTCACTGTCTCTCTGTCACTATATATTTTCCAAAGATCTACTGTCTGCATGACTCTCACTTCCGCTCTCTATGTCACTATATATTTTTCTAATCATCTACTGTCTGCATGACACTCATTTCTTCTCTCTCCCTCTCTCTGTCACTACAAATTTTCCAAAGATCTACTGTCTGCATGACTCTCACTTCCTCTCCCTCCCTCTGCCACTATATATTTTCCAATCTTCTACTGTCTGCATGACAGTCAATTTCTCTCTCTCTCTCTCTCTTTTTCTGTCACTATATATTTTCCAAATCGTCTACAATCTGCATGATTTTCACTTCCTCTCTCTTTCTCTCTCTCTCTGTCCCGATATGTTTTCGAAATCATCTACTGTCTGCTTGCCTCTCAGTTCTCTCTCTCTCTCTCTCTTTGTCACTATATTTTTTTCCAAATCATCTACTGTCTTCATGACTCTCTCTTCCTCTCTGTCTATCTCTCTCTCTTTGTCACTATATATTATTTAAATCATCCACTGTCTGCATGACTCTCACTTCCTCTCTCCTTCCCTGTCACTATATATTTACCAAATAATCTCTCTGCATGACTCTCACTTCCTCTCTCTCTCTCTCTCTCTCTCTCTCTCTGTCTCTCACTCTCTCTATCTCTGTCTTCATATATATTTTCCAAATCATATACTCTCTGTATGACTCTTACTTCCCCCCTCTCTCTGTCCCTATATATTTTTCAGATCATCTACTGTCTGCATGACTCTCATTTCCTCTCTCTCTGTCGCGATATGTTTTCCAAATCATCTACTGTCTTCATGACGCTCACTTCCTCTCTCTCTCTCTCTATCTCTTTGTCACTATATTTTTCTCCAAATTGTGTAATGTCTGAAGGACTCTCATTTCCTCTCTTTCAGTCGGTATACATTTTCCAAACTATGTACTCTCTGCATGACTCTCACTTCCTCTATTTCGGTCGGAATACATTTTCCAAACTATGTACTCTCTGTATGACTCTAACTTCCTCTCGCTCTCTCTCTCACTCTGTATCTCTCTCTCCATCTCTTTCTCTATACATTTTCCAAATCATCTACTGTCCGCATGACTCTCACTTCCTCTCTTTCAGTCGGTATATATTTTCAAAACTATCTACTCACTGCATGACTCTAACTTCCTTTCTCTCTCTATCTCTCTCCGTCTGTCTCTCTCTCCATCTCTGTCACTATATATCTTTTCCAAATCATCTATGGTCTGCGTGACTCTCACTTCCTCTCTCTCTCCCTGTCACTATATATTTTCCAAATCATCTCTCTGCATGGCCCTCACTTCCTCTCTCTGTCTGTCACTCTCTCTATCTCTGTCACTATATATTTTCCACATCATATACTCTCTGCGTGACTCTCACTTCCCCACTCTCTCTCTGTCACTATATATTTTCCAGATCATCTACTGTCTGCATGACTCTTACTTCCTCTCTCTCTGTCACCATATTTTTTCCAAATCATCTACTGTCTGCATGACTCTTACTTGCTCTCTCTCTCTTTGTACTGTATATTTTTCAAATCATCTACTGTGTGCATGACTCTCATTTCCTCAATCTCTCTCTTTCTCCCTCTCTCTCTCTCTATGTCACTGTATAATTTCCAATGATCTACTGTCTGCATGTCTCACACTTCCTCTCTCTCTGTCACTATATTTTTTCCAAAGGTCTACTGTCTGCATGACTCTCACTTCCTCTCTCTCTCTCTCTCTCTCTCTGTGTCTTTCTCTGTCACTATATATTTTCCAAGCTTCTACTGTCTGCATGACTCTCACTTCCTCTCTCTCTCTCTCTCTGTCACTATATATTTTCAAAATCATCTACTGTCTGCATGCCTCTCACTTCCTCTCTCACTCTGTCTGTCACGATGTATTTTCCAAATCATCTGCTGTCTGCTTGAATCGCACTTCCTCTCTCTCTGTCACTACATTTTTTCCAAAAATCTACTCTCTGCATGACTCTCGTTTCCTCTCTCTCTCCCTCTCTCTCTTTCTCTCTCTTTCTCTCTGTCACTATGTATTTTCCAAAGGTCTACCCTCTGCATGACTCTCATTTCCTCTCTCTCTCTCGCTCTTTCTCTCTGTCACTATAAAGTTTCCAAAAATCTACACTCTGCATGATTCTCATTTCTTCTCTCTCGCTCTCTCTCTTTCTGTCACCAAACATTTTCCAAAAATCTACACTCAGCATGACTCTCATTTCCTCTCTCTCTCTCTTTCTCTCTTTCACTATATATTTTCCAAAGATCTACTCTCTGCATGACTCCCACTCTCTCACTCTGTCACTGTATATTTTCCAAATCATCTGCTGGCTGCAAGACTCTCACTTGCTCTCTCTCTCTCTCCCTGTCACTATATATTTTCCAAAAATCTACTGTCTGCATGACACTCATTTCCTCTCTCTTTCTCTTTCTCTTTCTCTCTGTCACTATATATTTTCCAAATATCATCTCTATGCATGACTCCCACTCTCTCACTCTGTTACTATATTATTTTCCGAATCATCTGCTGTCTGCATGACTCTCACTTGCTCTCTTCCTGTCACTATATATTTTCCAAATCATCTACTCTCTGCATGACTCTCACTTTCTCTCTCTCTCACTTCTTCTCTTTCTTTCTCTCTCTCTGTCACTCTATATTTTCCAAAATTCTACTGTCTGCGTGACTCTCATTTCCTCTCTCTCTCTCTCTCTCTGTCGGTATATATTTTCAAAATCATTCACTGTCTTCAAGAACCTGTCTTTCTCTATATAGTCCTACTGTCCGAATACTTTACTGTCCGTATTACTCTTTTCCTCTCTCTCTCTCGCTCTTTCTCTCTGTCACTATAAAGTTTCCAAAAATCTACACTCTGCATGACTCTCATTTCTTTGTCTCTATATCATTTCCAAATCATCCACTCTCTGCATGACTCTCACTTCCCCTCTCAATGTGACTATATATTTTAAAAATCGTTCACTGTCTGCATAACTGTCTCCTCCTCTCTCTCTCACTGTATATTTATTAAATTATTTATGCTGTGCATTATTTTCCCTCTCTCCTTCTGTCTTTTTATTTCAGTTTATACTTCCCAACTCATTTACTCTCTGAATGACTCCTCTGTCTCTCTCTCTCACTCTCGTTAAACTATCCAAATTATTTACGGTCGGCATTACCCCTCCCTGTCTCTCGTTCTCTTTCTCTGACACTGTAATATTCCACAATTATTTACTCTTTGCATAACTCTCTCTGTCTCTATATACCAGCGTACTATATTGTTTTACACTTTATTTTTTTCTACCCGAAAGAAGTACAGTGCGTTACACATCAGTTGTTGCGTCCACCTCCTCAACACAATCTCCTTGTAACTTTATGCACTTTTGACATCGATGTGTCAGTCTCTCCAGACCTTCCTGAAACCATTCTTCCGGAGTGCTGCGAACCCATACCTTGAGAGCTGGGTCAGTTCTGCAAAACGGCGACCACGCAGAGGTTTCTTCATGTACCCGAACAGGTGATAACCACTTGTTCGACAATTCTTTGGCGGTGGACTTCACATATGCTTCCATTGTATCGACTGTTCTTTCGTTTGTGGCTCATGGCAATGGAGCCAAGTCTCATCACCAGTCACAAGACTAGCCATGAAGTCGGCTGAATCTTGACCATGGCGTTGCAAAAGTTCCCTGCACACTTCCGCACGCCTCTGCATTTCGTCTGCAGACAAGATTGTAGGCACCCACGTGGATGACACCTTCCCCAACTGTAAGTGGCCGTGCTGCAGGTTGTTTCGGCTAATTCACTTGGCTGCCTCCATTTCCGTAAATGTTATGCATTTGTTTTCTTGGATGGCCTGTTCGACCCGGGCAATGTTGGCTGGTGTTGACACTGTCACATTATTTCCAGAACTGGTTGCCTTGTCCACCGATGTGCGCCCTGTTTTTCACGGGCACCAAGTCGTATAGCACTTTCCCTGACGGTTGCTCTCCATGTTGTCTGCTCCTACACTGACAGTGTTGTTATGAAATAGCTATGACGAGTGCATTATTAGACACATGTGAGTGTGTTGCTACCAAACGGTGGAAAAAGACACTAGTTACACGTCACCAACTTCAAAAGTTAAATGTCAACCATACACGGAAATACAAAAAAAAAGTGTAAAACAATACAGAACGCCCCTCGCATTTTCAAAATCATTCACTGTCTGCATGATTCTCACTTCCCTTCTCTCTGTCATGACTGTCTCTCCCACCCGCTTTCATGATATACTTTCTAAAAGTCTTCACTGTCCGCATGACCCCCACTTCCTCTCTCTCTCTCTCTCTCTCTCCGTCACTATATATTTTCCGAATTATCCACTATTTGCATGACTCCCACTTCCTCTCTACCTCTGTCACTATATATTATCAAAATCATTCACTGTCTGCACGAATGTCTCTTACTCTGTCTCTCTTTCTGCCGCGATATATTTTCAAAATCATTCATTGTATGCATGACTCTCTATGTCGCTATATATTTTCCAAATCATGCACTATCTGCATGATATCTCTTACTCTCTCCGTCACTATATATTCTCAAAAACTTTCACTGTGTACATGACTCTCTCTGTCACTATATAATTTCCGAATTATTCACGTCCTGCATGGCTCTCTATTCCTATATACTTTCCAAATCATTCATTGCCTGCATGACTCTCTCTTCTTCTCTCTGTCACTATATATATTTTCAAAATCATTCACTGTGTGCATGCCTCTCCCTTGTCACTATGTACTTTCCGAATCATTCACCATCTGCATGAATCTCTCTTCCTCTCTCTGTCAAAATTTATTTTCTGATTCATTAACTGTCTGCATAACTCTAACTTTTTCTCTCTCTTTCTCTGTCACTATGTATTTTCAAAAACGTTGTCCGCCTGCATGACTGTATCTTCCTCTCTCTGCCACTATATATTTTCAAAATCATTCACTGTTTGCATGACTCTCTCTAGCACTATATATTTTCCCAACCATCTACTGTCCGCATGACTCTCACTTCCTGCCCCTCTGCCGCTACATATTTCGAAAATCATCCACTGTCTGCATTACCTTCTCTTCTTAACTCTCTCACTATATATTTTCAAAATCATTCACTGTCTGCATGACTGCCTCTTCCTCTCTCTGCCACTACATATTCTCAGAATCATTCACCGTGTGCATGCCTCTCTCTCTGTCACGATATTTTTTCCGAATCATTCACTGTCTGCACGACTCTCTCTTCCTCACTCTGTCACTCTGTCACTCTGTCAAAATCATTCACTGTGTGCTTAATTCTCTCTTCCTCACTCCGTCACTATATATTTTCAACATCATTCACTGTGTTCATGCTCTCTCTTTCTTAATCTGTCACTATGTATTTTCAAAATCTTTCACTGCCTGCATGACTCTCTGTTCCTCAGTCTGTCACTGTATATTTTCAAAATCATTCACTACCTGCGTGACTGTCTCTTCATCTCTCTGCCACTATATATTTTCAAAATCATTCACTGTGTGCATGCCTCTCTCTCTGTCACTATATTTTTCCGAATTATTCACTGTCTCCAGGAGAGTCTCTTCCTCACTCTGTCACTATATGGTTTCAAAATCATTCACTGTGTGCATGACTCTCTCTTCCTCACTCTGTCACTATATATTTTCAAAATAATTCACTGTGTGCATGAATCTCTCTTTCATAGTCTGTCACTATGTATTTTCAAAATCATTCACTGCCTGCATGACACTCTGTTCCTCACTCTGTCACTGTATATTTTCAAAATCATTCACTGCCTGCATGACTGTCTCTTCTTCTCTCTGCCACTACACATTTTCAAAATCATTCACTGTGTGCATGCCTCTCTCTCTGTCACTATATTTTATCCGCATCACTCACTGTCTGCATGACTCTCTCTTCCTCACTATTATATATTTATTTCGAATCATTCACTGTCTGCATGACTCTCTCCTCCTCGATCTGTCGCTATATTTTTTCCGAATCATTCACTGTCTTCATGACTCTCTCTTCCTCACTCTGTCACTATATATTTTCCAAATATTCACTGTGTGCATGACTCTCTCTTCTTCACTCTGTCACTATATATTTTCCAAATCATTCACTGTCTGCATGACTCCCTCTTCCTCACTTTGTCACTATATATTTTCCAAACCATTCACTGTCTGTATGACTCTCTCTTACTCTGTCACTATATATTTTCCAAATCATTCACTGTCTGCAAGACACTCCCTTACTCTGTCACTGTATATTTTCAAAATCATTCACTGCCTGCATGACTGTCTCTTCTTCTCTCTGCCACTATACATTTTCAAAATCATTCACTGTGTGCATGCCTTTCTCTCTGTCACTATATTTTTTCCGCATCACTCACTGCCTGAATGACTCTCTCTTCCTCACTTTTATATATTTCTTTCCGAATCATTCACTGTCTGCATGTCTCTCTCTGTCACTATATTTTTCCGCATCACTCACTGTCTGCATGACTCTCTTCCTCACTTTGTCACTATATTTTTCCGAATCATCCACTGTCTGCATGAATCTCTCTTCCTCAATCTGTCGCTATATTTTTTTCCGAATCATTCACTGTATGCATGACTCTCTCTTCCTCAATATTTCGCTATATTTTTTCCGAATCATTCACTGTCTTGATGACTCTCTCTTCCTCACTCTGTCACTATATTTTTTCCGAATCGTTCACTGTCTGTATGTCTCTCTCTGTCACTATATATTTTCTAAATCATTCACTGTCTGCATGACTCTCTCTTACTCTGTCACTATATAATTTCCAAATCATTCACTGTGTGCATGACTCTCTCTTCTTCACTCTGTCACTATATATTTTCCAAATCATTCACTGTCTGCATGACTCCCTCTTCCTCACTTTGTCACCATACATTTTCAAAATCATTCACTGTGTGCATGACTCTCTCTTCCTTACTCTGTCACCATATATTTTCCAAACCATTCACTGTCTGTATGACTCTCTCTTACTCTGTCACTATATATTTTCCAAATCATTCACTGTCTGCAAGACACTCCCTTACTCTGTCACTGATATTTTCAAAATCATTCACTGCTTGCATGACTGTCTCTTCTTCTCTCTGCCAATATACATTTTCAAAATCATTCACTGTCTGCATGTCTCTCTCTGTCACTATATTTTTCCGCATCACTCACTGTCTGCATGACTCTCTTCTTTACTTTGTCACTATATTTTTCCGAATCATTCACTGTCTGCATGACTCTCTCTTCCTCAATCTGTCCCTATATTTTTTCCGAGTCATTCACTGTATGCATGACTCTCTCTTCCTCAATCTTTCGCTATATTTTTTCTGAATCATTCACTGTCTTCATGACTCTCTCTTCCTCACTCTGTCACTATATTTTTTCCTAATCGTTCACTGTCTGTATGTCTCTCTCTGTCACTATATATTTTCTAAATCATTCACTGTCTGCATGACTCTCTCTTACTCTGTCACTATATATTTTCCAAATCATTCACTGTGTGCATGACTCTCTCTTCTTCACTCTGTCACTATATATTTTTCAAATCATTCACTGTCTGCATGACTCTCTCTTCCTCACTTTGTCACTATACTTTTTCCGAATCATTCACTGTCTGCATGACTCTCTCTTCCTCAATCAGTCGCCATATTTTTCCGAATCATTCACTGTCTGCATGACTCTCTCTCTTCCTCAATCTGTCGCTATATTTTGCGAATCATTCACTATCTTCATGACTCTCTCTTCCTCACTCTATCACTATATTTTTTCCGAATCGTTCACTGTCTGTATGTCTCTCTCTGTCACTATATATTTTCTAAATCATTCACTGTCTGCATGACTCTCTCTTACTTTGTCACTATATATTTTCCAAATCATTCACTGTGTGCATGACTCTCTCTTCTTCACTCTGTCACTATATATTTTCCAAATCATTCACTGTCTGCATGACTCTCTCTTCCTCACTTTGTCACTATATTTTTTCCGAATCATTCACTGTCTGCATGACTCTCTCTTCCTCAATCTGTCGCTATATTTTTTCCGAATCATTCACTGTCTTCATGACTCTCTCTTCCTCACTCTGTCATTATATTTTTCCCGAATCGTTCACTGTCTGCATGTCTCTCTCTCATTGTATATTTTCCAAATCATTCACTGTCTGCATGACTCTCTCTTACGATGTCACTATATATTTTCCAAATCATTCACTGTGTTCATGACTCTCTCTTGCTCACTCTGTCTCTATATATTTTTCAAATCATTCACTGTCTTCATGACTCTCTCTTCCTCACTCTGTCATTTTATATTTTCCAAATCATTCACTGTCTTCATGACTCTCTCTTCCTCTCTCTGTCGCTATATATTTTCCAAATCATTCACTGTGTTCATGACTCTCTCTTCCTCACTCTGTCGCTATATTTTTTCCGAATCATTCATTGTCTGTATAACTCTCTGTTCCTCTCTCTGTCAATATACATTTTCCAAATCATCCACTTTTTACATAATCTCGATTCTTCTCTCTCTCTGTCACTATATATTTTCATAATTTTTCACCGTCTGCATGATTGTCTCATCCTCTCTCAGTCACTATATATTTTCCAAATCATTCACTGTCTGCATGGCTCTCTCCTCCTCTCTCTCTTTCATGATATACTTTATAAATTCTTTACTGTCTGGATGAACCCCTCTTCCTCTCACTCTCCATCAGTATATATTTTCAAAATTATTCACTGCCTGCACGACCCCCTCTTCCTCTCCCTCTATCACCATATATTTTCCAGTTCATTCACTGTCTGAATGAATCTCTCTTCCTCTTTCTGTCACTAAATATTTTCAAAATTATCCACTCTCTGCATGACTCTTTCTTCCTCTCTCTGTCACTATATATCTTCAAAATTATTCACTGTTGCATGACTTTCTCTTCCTCTCTCTGTTACTATACACTTTTCAAATTCTTTACTCTCTGCATGATTCCCCTCTCTCTCTCTCTCTCTCTCTCTCTCTCTCTCTCTCTGCTGTCTCTGTCACTTATACTTGCCTTCTTGCCAAATTATTTACTGTTTGCATTATTTCTCTCTTCCTCTGTATCTTTTTCACTGTACACTTCCCACCTCATTTACTCTCGGTATGATTACTCTGTATCTGTTGTCATGACTCCTCTCTGTTTCTCGTTCTCTCCTCTCTCGGTATATAATCGGAGTTTTTTACTGTTGTCACGACTCCTCTCTGTTTTTCGTTCTCTTTCTCTGACACTGTATTCCTTATGTATCATTTACTGTCTATATGACCTTCTCTCTCTCTCTCTCTCTCTCTCTGACATTGTGTACTTTTCAAATTATTTACTATCTTTACACACTTCTCACTTTCTCCGTCACTATATGCTTGCAACATTACTTACTTTTTTTCTGCTAGTGGCTTTATGTCGCACCGACTCAGATAGGTCTTATGGCGACGATGGGACAGGAAAGGGCTAGGAGTGGGAAGGAAGCGGCCGTGGCCTTAATTAAGGTACAGCCCCAGCATTTGCCTGGTGTGAAAATGGGAAACCACGGAAAACCATTTTCAGGGCTGCCGACAGTGGGATTCGAACCTACTATCTCCCGAATACTGGATACTGGCACATTACTTACTATTCGCATGACCTCTCTCTCTCTCTCTCTCTCTCTCTCTCTGTATATGCCGTCTGATTTATTTACTGTCTGCATGACTCTCTCTCTTTTTATTTCTCTCTCCCTCTGCCACCGTATAATTTCCATATTAATTACTGTCCTCAAGATTGTGTCCTTCTTTCTCTATCTTTTCTTATGTCACTGTATACCTTCCAAATTCTTTACTGTATCCATGATTCTATTTCTGCTCTCTCTCTCTCTGACACTGTATACTTCCCGAATTATTTACAATCTGCATGGATTCTCTCTCTCTCTCTCTCTCTCTCTCTCTCTCTCTCTCTCTCTCCCATTCTCTCTCCCATTCTCTCTCATTGTATTATTTACTGTCTGTATGCTCTCTTTCATTCTCGCTCTATGTCACTGTAAACTTTGCAAATTATGTACTCTCTGCATGACTTTCTCCCTCTCTCCCTACTTCTCTCTCACTCTTTCCCTGCTACTGTATTCTTTCCATATGATTTACAATCTGAAAGACCTCTTTCTCTGTTTCGATATACTGTACTTTCCAATTTATTTTGTATTTGCATGACCTCTCTCTCTCTGTCACTATATATTTTCCGATTTATTTACTGTTTGCGTACTTCTCTCTCGTTCTCTTTGTCACTATATATTTTCCGATTTATTTACTGTTTGCGTACTTCTCTCTCGTTCTCTTTGTCACTATATATTTTCCGATTTATTTACTGTTTGCGTACTTCTCTCTCGTTCTCTTTGTCACTATATACTTCACAGATTATTTACTATTCGAATGACCTCTCTCTCTGTCACTATATACTGTCTGGATTATTTACTGTATGTATCATACTCTCTAATTCTCTCTCTCCCTCTGTCACTGTATGTTTTCCAAAATATTTACTGTCTGCCTAACTCTCTATCTTTCCCCCCTTCTCTCTATCGCACTCTCTCATTCTCTGTGGCTATATACTTTACGTATCATTTTCTCTTTGCATGGCTCTCTCTCATTCTCGCTCTCTGTCACTTTATACTTTAAAAATTATGTACTTTATACATGACCTTCTCTGACTCTTTCTCTATTTTTCTCTCCCTGTCTCTTTGCCACTGTATTCTTTCCTGATTATTTACTACCTGAATGCCCCCCCCCCCCCATCTCTCTCTCTGTCACTGTATATTTGCCGATTTATTTAGTGTTTGGATGATTCTCTCTCTCTCTCTGTCTGACACTCCCTCTCTGTCACCGTATACTTTCCCAATTCATTTACTCTCTGCATGACTCTCTCTGTCTCTCTTTCTGTTTCACTCACTGTATACTTCTTCAAATTATCTTCTGGATGAACGGCTCGTTCTCTCTCTCTCTTTTTTCCCTCCCTCATCATCATCATCTCTCTATCACTACAATACTTCCATAATTTATCTAGTTTCCTTACTACTCTCTCTAATTCTCTTTATGAACTGTGTACCTCCACAACTGTTATAATTTGTGCATGACTCTCGTATGCATGGATTTATGAATGGAATATTTACACAACGTTCCCATTTTCAATATGACTTTCCATAATTTTCTTTATGAACTCTATACTTCCACAACATTTTACGTTCTGCCTTTATCTCTATGAGCTAGTACATATTCCTTCAACTTTTCTCCATTCTATGCAAATTTCTCTCTTATAAAGTATACACTTCCACGTTTAATTTTTTGCATGACCCTCTCTCTCTTTCTTTCTCTCTGTATCACTGTGTACTCCTCAAAATTATCTATTTCACCCATGACTCTCTCTCCCATAGAGGATGGTTGTCTAGTTGTACTTCATCTTAAAACAATAATCACCACCACCCCAACTCTCTCTCTCTCTCTCTCTCTCCCATTCTTTTTATGAACTGTATACTTCTTCGACTTCACTGTTCCCTATTTGACTCTCTCTCTCTCTCTCTCACACACACACACACACACACACACACACACACACACACACACACACTCGTTCTCTTCACCAACTCTCTTCAACAACTGTTCCATTTTTACGTGACTTCCCCTCATTCATTTTGTGAAATATATACTCCCTCATCTTTTCTAATTTCTGTATCTTTCTCTCTCATTCTATATAAAACTATATACTTTCACAACTTTCTTGGTACCTACGTGACTTTTTCTCTTTCACTTTGTGAATTATATACTTCCACAACTTCTTCTAGTTTCTACGAGACTTTCTCTCTTTCACTTTTTCTATACAGTATATTTCCACAACTTTTTCTAATTTCTTTGCGACTTTCTCTTTATGAACTATATACAGTAATAACTTTTCTGTCTGCAAGACTCTTTTTCTTCGTCACTGTATACCTTCCAAACCATTTACTGTTCGCATGACTCTCTCTCTCTCTCCCTCTCTCCTTCTCTGTTACTATATATTTCATACTTTATGAACACATATCTAGTATCGACGAGACATTTTTCTTTCTCTCACTAAAACGTTTCTACTTGCTACCTGAATATCTACTCTTCTTGCTATTGCACCCAATCATTTAAAGGGTACACTACGAACTCTATACTTCCATTACTTTTTTTTTTTAACTTTCTACGCGTCTCTCTTTCTATTTATTGCCAATAATCTTCAACAACTTTTCTACTTTCCGCGTGATTCTCTTTTTCTTTATGAACTATAACTTCTATAATTTTTCTACTTTATACCGGATATTTTCCCTTTCTCTTCCTAAAATACAGTTTCCACAACTTTACGACCCTCTATATGACTGTTTCTCTTTCTCTTCGGTACGGTATCACTGAATACTTACTTACTATCTTCTACTCTCTACAAGCCCTTGTCTTTCACTCTGTCTCCGTAAAAACTATTCAGTAAACTCGAACGAAATTACCTACTACTGCCCGCATTAAACTCATTCTCTCTCTCACGTGAAAAAAATCTTATATTATTTTTTGAATCTCTGCTTGATTCATTATGTTCTACTCATATATATCAGTGTTTTGAACGTATGATTCATGCTTACAGTTTCATATATACACAAACTTGCTACTCTCTCCATTGCTGTATCATTTTCCCTTCGAAAATACTTCAATCAATTGCCTACTGGATAATTTAATTGTCGCTACCACTCACTAGGAGCTACACTCGTATAATTAAATATTTCCTATTATTTAAAGATTTCCTCTCTCTCTCTCTCTCTCTCTCTCTCTCTCTCTCTCTCTCTCTCTCTCTGTCTCTCTGAACTTTACACCTCCTCAACTTTTCATTTCTTTGCATTACTCTCTTTCTCTCTCTATCTATCTATCTATCTATCTATCTATCTATCTATCTAACTATCTATCTATCTATCTATCTATCTATCTATCTATCTATCTATCTATCTATCTATCTATCTATCTATCTATCTCTGAACTGTTTATTTCCTCCTCAACTTTCCAATTCTCTGCATGACTACCTTTTGCTGAACTATAAATTTCCAAACCATTAAAATTCTTTGTATTTAATTCTCTTTCTGTACTACGTACTTCCTTATTTTCTAAACTTCAGCATGGAACTGATTCTCTTAACTAAGTGCTTCCTGACTTTCCCTTTCTCTGCATAGATCTCTCTATTTCTCTGAACTATACACATTCTAAACTTTTTATTTCTTTGCAAGGCTCTCCCTTTTACTGGACTTTTCACGTATTTGCATAACCTTGTCTTCCTGAACTGCACATACTCAACTTTCCAATGTTCTGCACGGCTCTCATTTTTACTGAATCTATACAACTCCTCACCTTTACACTTATTTTTATGACCTTCTCTACCTCCACTATGTACTTTCTCAATTTTCTAATTCTCTGCAAGACCCCCTCTTCATCTGAACTATAAACTTCCACAACTTTACAGTTCTTTGCGTGGCATTTTCTCTCTATACTATGTACCTCTTTAGTTTCCAATTCTCAGCATAGCACACTCTCTTAACTAAATACATCCTCACTTCTCTATCCTCCTCAAAGCTCTCTCTCTCTTTCTCTCTCAACTATACACATCCTCAACTTTTCATTTATTTGCATGACTCTCTCTCACTGAACTGTAAAAGTCCTCAACTTTACAATAATTTGTATGACTTTCTCTTTCTCTGAACTATGTACTTCCTCAACTTTCGAATTCTCTGCACGACTCTCTCTTTTAATGAAGTATAAATTTCACATCTTCCCAATTTTTTTTTTGCATGAAACTCCCTCCTTGTACCTTACTTTGCACTTCTCCTCATGGCGCCCTCTCTTATTTAAGTACTTCGCTGTATGGTTCACTCTCTTTGAATCTCCCTTTCCTTCTCTCTCTCGCTCTCTCTGATATCTGTCTCTCAACTATACACATTCTCAAATTTATAGTTCTCTTCACGACTCTCTCTTTTACTAAACTGTGTACTTCCTCAACATTTCATTTATTTGCATTACTCTCTCTCACTGAACTACACTTCGTCTACTTTTTAATACTTTTCATAGCTCTCACTGAACTATGTACTTCAACTTTCCAATTCTCTACATGACTCGTTCTCTCTCACTTAACTATAGGCCCTACACCTTCTCAACTTTTCATTTCTTTGCATGACACTCTCTCTCTCTCTCTCTCTTTCTGTCTCTGTCTCTGAACTAGCTATTTACTCAACTTTCCAATTCTCTGCATGGTTACCTTTTACTGATCTACAGATTTCCACAACACTCCAATTCTTTGCATGAAATTCTCTTTCTGTACTATGTACTGCCTTACTTTTCAAATCTCAGCATGGAACTCTCTCCTACTTAAGTGCTTCTTCACTTTGCCTTTCTCTGCATCAATCCCTCTCTCTCTCTCTCTCTCTCTCTCTCTCTCTCTCTATCTATCTATCTATCTATCTATCTATCTATCTATCTCTATGAACTCTGAACATCCTCAACTTTTTAATTCTTTGCAAGGATCTCTTTGACTTGACTTTTCAAATCTTTGCATGATCCTCTCTCTCTCTCTCTCTCTCTCTCTCTCTCTCTCTCTCTCTCTCTCTCCCAACTATACATATCTCCACCTTTTCATTTCTTTGCATGGCTCTCTCTCACTGAACTTTACACGTACTCAAATTTCCAATAAATTGCATGACTTCCTCTCTGAACTATGTACTTCCTCAACTTTCGAATTCTCTGCATGACTCTCTCTATTACTGAAGTATAAACTTCACAAATTTCTAATTCTAAATTCCTCGCATGACTCTCTCTCTCTCTATCTCTCTCTCTCTCTGAATGATGTACTCCCTCAACCTTCAAATTATATGCACGAGTCTCTCTTTTTCTGAACTATATAATTCAACAAATTTTCATTTCTTTGCATGACTCTCTCTCTCTCTCTCTCTCTCTCTCTCTCTCTCTCTCTCTCTCTTAATTATGTACTTCCTCAACTTTCAAATTCTATGCATGAGTCACTCATTTATTGAACTATTTTCATTTGTTTGCATGGCTCTCTCCCTGAATTATGTATCTCCTCAACTTCCACATTATGTGCACGAGTCTCCCTTTTACTGAACTATATACTTCAACAAACTTTCATTTCTTCGAATGACTCTCTCTCCCTCTCTCTCTCTCTTTGTCTCTCTCTGAACGATGTACTTTCTCAAATTTCTAATTCTATGCACGAGTCTCTCATTTACTGAATCATTTCCATTTCTTTGCATGACACTCTATCTCTGAATTATGTACTTCCTCAACTTTCAAATTCTATGCATGCGTCTCTCATTTACTGAACTATTTTATTTCTTTGCATGACACTCTCTCTCTCTCTCTCTCTCTCTCTCTCTGAATAACGTACTTCCACAACTTCCAAATTCTATGCACGAGTCTCTCTTTTACTGAACTCTTTTCACTTCTTTGCATGACTCTCTCGCTGAATGATGTACTTCCTGAACTTCCAAATTCTATGCACGACTCTCTCTTTTACTGAACTACTTTAATTTCTTTGCATGACTCTCTCTCTCTCTCTCTCTCTCTCTGAATAATGTAAATACTCAACTTCAAAATTCTATTCATCTCTCTTTTACTTAACTATTTTCATTTCTTTAAATGACTCTCTCTCTCTTTCTCTCTCTCTCGATGAATTATGTACTTCCTCAACTTCAAAATTCTATCCGTGAGTCTCTCTTTTACTTAACTATTTTCATTTCTTTGCATGACTCTCTCTCTCTTTCTCTCTCTCTCTTTCTCTCTCTCTCTTTCTCTCTCTCTCTTTCTCTCTCTCTCTCTCGATGAATTATGTACTTCCTCAACTTCAAAATTCTATCCGTGAGTCTGTCTTTTCCTGAACTATTTTCACTTCTTTGCATGACTTTCTCCCTGAATTATGTACCTCCTCAACTTCCAAATTATATGCACGAGTCTCCCTTTTACTGAATCATTTCCATTTCTTTGCATGACACACACACTCTCTCTCTCTCTGAATTATGTACTTCCTCAACTTTCAAATTCTATGCATGCGTCTCTCATTTACTGAACTATTTTATTTCTTTGCATGACTCTCTCTCCCTCTTTGTACTTCCTCCTCTTTTACTGAACTATTTTCATTTCTTTGCATGACTCTCTCTCTCTCTCTCTCCCTCTCTCTCTCTCGCTCTATGTATGATGAACTTCCTCAACTTCCAAATTCTATGCATGACTCCCTCATTTAGTAAAATTTTTTCATTTCTTTGCGTGAGTCTCTCTCCCCCTCTAAATTATGTTCTTCCTCAACTTTCAAAATCTGTGCACGAGTCTCTCATTTACTGAACTGTCTTCATTTCTTTGCATGATTCCCCCCTCCCCCTCTCTCTCTAAATTATGTACTTCCTCAACTTCCAATATATATGCACGAGTCTCCCTTTTACTGAACTATTTTCAGTTATTTGCATGACTTTCTTTCTCTCTCTTTTTCTCTCTATGTACGATGAACTTCCTCAACTTCCAAATTATATGCACGAGTCTCCCTTTTATTGAACTATTTTCATTTCTTTGCATGACTCTCTCTCTCTCTCTCTCTCTCTTTCTCTCTCCCTCTCTCTCTCTCTGAACGATGTACTTCCTCAACTTTCAAATTCTATGCAGGAGTTTCTCATTTACTGAATCATTTCCATTTCTTTGCATGACACACACTCTCTCACTCTCTGAATTATGTACTTCCTCAACTTTCAAATTCTATGCATTCGTCTCTAATTTACTGAACTATTTTATTTCTTTGCATGACTCTCTCTCTTTGTACTTCCTCAACTAAATTCTATGCACGAATCTCTCTTTTACTGAACTACTTTAATTTCTTTGCATGACTCTCTCTCTCTTTCTCTCTCTCTCTCTCTCGCTCTATGTATGATGAACTTCCTCAACTTCCAAATTCTATGCATGAGTCCCTCATTTAGTGAAGTATTTCCATTTCTTTGCGTGAGTCTCTCTCTCCCTCTAAATTATGCTTTTCCTTAACTTTGAAATTCTGTGCACGAGTCTCACATTTACTGAACTGTTTTCATTTCTTTGCATGACTCCCCCTCCCCCTCCCTTTCTAAATTATGTACTTCCTCAACTTCCAAATTATATGCATGAGTTTCTCTTTTACTAAATTATTTTCATTTCTTTGCATGACTCTCTCTCTCTCTCTCTCTCTCTCTCTCTCTCTCTCTCTCTGTATTGTGTTCTTCTTCAACTTTCAAATTATATGCATGAGTCTCTCATTT